>NC_047040.1:90196046-90497958 GCF_011762595.2 Tursiops truncatus | reverse complement strand
ACAACAAATAAAGGAACTTCTCTAGGCAGGAAATACAAGACAAGGAAAAGACCTACAATAACAAACCCAAAACAATTAAGAAAATGGTAATAGGAACATGTATATCGATAATTACCTTATTATCGATAACCCAGACATAGACTGGCTAAATGGATACAAAAACAAGACCCATATATATGCTGTCTACAAGAGACCCACTTCAGACCTAGGGACACATATAGACTGAAAGTGAGGGGATGGAAATAGATATTCCATGGAAATGGAAATCAAAAGAAAGCTGGAGTAGCAATTCTCATATCAGACAGAATAGACTTTAAAATAAAGACTACTACAAGAGACAAAGAAAGACACTACATAATGATCAAGGGATCAATCCAAGAAGAAGATATAACAATGGTAAATATTTATGCACCAACATAGGAGCATCTGAATACATAAGGCAAATGCTAACAGCCATAAAAGGGGAAATTGACAATAACACAATAATAATACCGAAATTTAACACCCCACTTTCACCAATGGACAGATCATCCAAAATGAAAATAAATAAGGAAACACAAGCTTTAAATGACACATTAAACAAGATGGACTTAATTGATATTTATAGGACATACCATCCAAAAATAACAGAATATACTTTCTTCTCAAGTGCTCATGGAACATTCTCCAGGAGAGATCTTATCTTGGTTCACAAAGCAAGCCTTGGTACATTTAAGAAAATTGAAATTGTATCAAGTACTTTTTCTGACCACAACGCTATGAGACTAGATATCAATTACAGGAAAAAAAATCTGTAAAAAATACAAACACATGGAGTCTAAACAATACACTACTAAATAACCAAGAGATCACTGAAGAAATCAAAGAGGAAATAAAAAAATACCTAGAGACAAATGACAATGAAAACACGTTGACCCAAAACCTATGGGATGCAGCGAAATCAGTTCTAAGAGGGAAGATTATAGCAATGGAATCCTACCTCAAGAAACAAGAAACATCTCAAATAAACAACCTAACCTTACACCTAAAGCAATTATGGAAAGAGGAACAAAAAAACCCCCAAAATTAGCAGAAGGAAAGAAATCATAAAGGCCAGATCAGAAATAAATTAGAAAGAAATGAAGGAAACAATTGCAAAATCAATAAACTAAGAGCCAGTTCTTAGAGAAGGTAAACAAAATTGATAAACCATTAGCTAGACACATCAAGAAAAAAAGGGAGAAGACTCACATCAATAGAATTAGCAATGAAAAAGGAGAAGTAAAAACTGACCCTGCAGAAATACAAAGGATTATGAGAGATCACAGCAAGCAACTATATGCCAATAAAATGGACAACCTGGAAGAAATGGACAAATTCTTTGAAAAGCACAATCTTCCAAGACTGAACCAGGAAGTAATAGAAAATATAAACACACCAATCACAAGCACTGAAATTGAAACAGTGATTAAAAATCTTCCAACAAACAAAAGCCCAGGACCAGAGAGCTTCACAGGCGAATTCTTTGAGAAGAGCTAACATCTATCCTTCTCAAACTCTTCCAAAATATAGCAGAGGGAGGAACACTCCCACACTCATTCTACGTGGCCACCATCATCCTGATACCAAAACAAGACAAAGATGTCACAAAAAAAGAAATCTACAGGCCAGTATCACTGATGAACATAGATGCAAAAATCCTCAACAAAACACTAGCAAACAGAATCCAGCAGCACATTAAAAGGATCATACACCATGATCAAGTGGGGTTTATCCCAGGAATGCAAGGATTCTTCAGTATGTGCCAATCATTCAGTGTGATACACCATATTAACAAACTGAAGGATGAAAACCATATGATCATCTCAGTAGATGCAGAAAAAGTTTTCAACAAAATTCAACACCCATTTATTTTAAAAACTCTGTAGAAGCTAGGCATAGAGGGAATTTACTTCAACATCATAAAAGCCATATATGACAAACCCACAGGAACATCGTTCTCAATAGTGAAAAACTGAAACCATTTCCACTAGGATCAGGAACAAGACAACGTCGCCCACTCTCACTACTTTTATTCAACATAGTTTTGGAAGTTTTAGCCAGAGCAATCAGAGATGAAAAACCAATAAAAGGAATCCAAATTGGGAAAGAAGAAGTAAAACTGTCACTGTTTGCAGATGACATGATACTATACATAGAGAATCCTAATGATGCCACCAGAAAACTACTGGAGGTCATGAATGAATTTGGTAAGGTACCAGGACACAAAATTAATGCACAGAAGTCTCTTGCATTCCTACACACTAACGATGAAAAATCTGAAAGAGAAATTAAAGAAACACTCCCATTTACCATTGCAACAAAAAGAATAAAATACCTAGGAATAAACCTACCTAAGGAGACAAAGGACCGGTATGCAGAAAAGTATAAGACACTGATGAAAGAAATTACAGATGATACAAACAGATGGAGAGGTATAACAATTTCTTGTACTGGAAGAATCAACAATGTGAAAATGACTATAGTCATTCAAAGCAATTTACAGATTCAGTGCAATCCCTATCAAACTACCAATGCCATTGTTCACAGAACTAGAACAAAAAATTTCACAATTTGTATGGAAACACAAAAGACCCTGAATAGCCAAAGCAATCTTGAGAAAGAAAAACGGAGCTGGAGGAATCAGGCTTCCTGACTTCAGATTATACTACAAAGTTACAGTAATCAAGACACTATGGTACTGGTCCATACACAGAAATATATATCAATGGAATAAGATAGAAAGCCCAGAGATAAACCCACACACGTATGGTCACCTTGTCTTTGATAAAGGAGGCAAGAATATACAATGGAGAAAAGACAGCCTCTTCAATAAGTGGTGCTGGGAAAACTGGACAGTTACATGTAAAAAAATGAAATTAGAACACTCCCTAACACCACGCACAAAAAATAAACTCAAAATGGATTAAAGACCTAAAGGTAAGCCAGACACTATAAAACTCTTAGAGGAAAACATAGGTGGAACACTCTATGACATAAATCACAGCAATATCCTTTTTGACCCACCTCCTCGAGAAATGGAAATAAAAACAAAAATAAACAAATAGGACCTAATGAAACTTAAAAGCTTTTGCACAGCAAAGGAAACCATAAACAAGGTGAAAATACAACCCTTGAATGGGAGAAAATATTTGGAAATGAAGCAACTGACAAAGGACTAATCTCCAAAATATACAAGCAGCTCATGTAGCTCAATATCAAAAAAAAAAAAAAAAAAAAGAAACAACCCAATCTAAAAATGGGCAGAAGACTGAAATAGACATTTCTCCAAAGACGATTTACAGATAGTCCACAAACACATGAAAGGATGCTCAGCATCACTAATCATTAGAGAAATGCAAATCAAAAGTATAATGATGTATCACCTCACACCAGTCAGAATGGCCATCATCAAAAAATCTAGAAACAATAAATGCTGAAGAGGGTGTGGAGAAAATGGTACCCTCTTGCACTGTTGGTGGGAATGTAAACTGATACAGCCACTATGGAGAACAATATGGAGATTCCTTAAAAAACTAAAAATAGAACTATCATACGACCCAGCAATCCCACTACTGGGCATATACTCTGAGAAAATCATAATTCAAAAAGAGTCATGTACCACAATGTTCATGGCAGGTCTATTTACAATAGCCAGGACATGAAAGCAACCTAAGTGTCCATCGACGGAAGAATGGATAAAGAAGATGTGGCACATATATACAATGGAATATTACTCAACCATAAAAAGAAATGAAATTGAGTTATTTGTAGTGAGGTGGTTGGACCTAGAGCCTGTCATACAGAGTGAAGTAATCAGAAAGAGAAAAACAAATACTGTATGCTAACACATATATATGGAATTAAAGAAAAAAAATGGTTCTGAAGAACCTAGGGACAGGCCAGGAATAAAGATGCAGACGTAGAGAATGGACTTGAGGACATGGTGAGGCGAAGGGTAAGGTCGGACGAAGTGAGAGAGTGGCATGTACATATATACATACCAAACGTAAAATAGATAGCTAGTGGGAAGCTGCCGCATAGCACAGGGAGATCAGCTCCGTGCTTTGTGACCACCTAGAGGGGTGGGATAGGGAGGGTGGGAGGGACACTCAAGAGGGAGGAGATATGGGGATATATGTATAGCTGATTCACTTTGTTATACAGCAGAAACTAACACACCATTGTAAAGCAATTTTACTCCAATAAAGATGTTAAAAAAAAAAAAAAGGGTGCAATAGCTTTATCTGGGCATTGTAGGATATCCCAAAGAAGTGGAAAATGTGATCTCTGACTTTGGTGAATTGGATGACAGAGCACATGAAGTATAAATAATAACACAAGCTAAAAGTTGTGTGTATGAAATTATTACTGCAGTGCCTAACATAGATTGAAATAATTCACATAGAGATTATAGTGGGTTAGAGCACATAGAGAAAATCTTTTGCAATATTTGTATTAGTTAAGCTCATGCTAAGGTGCAGTAACAAATCCATCCCGATAATTCAGTGGCTTAAAGAATAATATACATGTTTATTTCTTCTGTAGCCGTCCAGGGTGGGCTTTTAGTTAGCTGGGTGGCTATCTTCCATGGTTGGAAAGACATTCAGATGGACAGTTGTTTTGCCCCCCTTTCTAGGCAGCATCTCAGGTCCTTTAGGTCATCTATCTGAGACAGCCAAAGGGAAAAGAGCATCAGCAAGCTTGAATGTGCTTTTATGGTAAGTCTACACATGTCTTCCTCTCACATTATACTAGCTGTAGCTCAGCAACCAGGCCATACCTCACTGCAGGAGAGGCAGGGTCATGCGGTCTAGTGGTCCAGCAACACCCTTGACGCTTCCACTGCAGTGCAAGGAGAAGAAGGCCCCATCCTGGTGGACAGCTGACAGTCTCTATCACAAATATGGAAAATCAGTGATTCGGAGCAATAAAGAAGAGAAAGAATGGCTTTATCCAGGCAGGAAGAACAATAAAAATAGCTAAAAAAAAAAAAGACTGTTGAACCTCATCAGGTCACCAATTCTTTATCTGATAAACAAAACCTATTCTAGAGTGTTTCCATCTTTTAAGCTTCTGTGGTTCTGGGAGCTAGCATTCAACAGGTACCGCATTCAGCTGGAGCAATGTCTTCATGTTGGAAATAAGGTAACTCAGGTGGGTAGTGGGGGTCTTGAATAATCACTGTTTTTTCACTGGAGATTTTAAGAAAATCGAGTGACAGATATTGACTAAGTACCTACTACATACCAGACACTTTGCCCAGTGCTGTAGCGGACACAGTTAACTCATTCTTTCTGAGAAGAGATTATGGGCTATTTATGGGGAAGCTGAGCAGCTGATGAAAAGGGAAGACGACCAGTGAAGCAGAACGGGATACATTCCCAGGGTTCCAGACCTCGCATTATGGGGTAGGACATGAGGTAAATATGAAATGACCCTTGAATATTTTTTACAAGATTTTTATGAAGAAAAAAGATCTGTAGCAAGAGCTTCTTTGCCTGTGATTTGTCACTGACAGTTGGAGACATGAAATTTCCATTCATTGAATGTTCTGATTAATTAACTTGGGGTTAACGATAGTTTTACTGCAAGTAAAAATGCATGACTCCATCCTCTATTTTATGAAGTAAAATTGGACACTTGGGTAATTAAGGCATTTCACACAATTTACCCATTTCTATGAAAATGTATTCTCAGGTGTAAAATCAGTTGAAAATTCTGTCAAATGTAGTAACTGCTGTTAACTCTTAGCCAGTCATACCTCTAATACATCCCAGGACTCTCATCTTTGGACATAATGGTTTTATTCTGACTTCATTTTTCCAGAGTTTTAGCTTTAAAAAATTTTGTGTTCTTAGAGAAATCACTATCCTGAGGATTTTGGAAAGAGCATTTCCAGCCATTTTCATGTTCAATTTTGGCTTCTGGATCACATCTTGTAATAAACTCGCCGCAATTATTTTTTGTTTTGTTTTGAATATCTGCTTCAATTTACCTTTCTTCTGTAACACAAGACCTGGGAAGAGGAGTTGGGAGACCTGCATTTCAGTTGGCTTTGTCACGTGCCAACTGGACATGTCCTTGACTCTGATGGGGTCTTGGTTTTACTTGTCTGTCAAATGAGAGGGATGAACCAGAAGATAGTATAGGCTGTACTCTCTTTGAAATATTACTCTTCTATATGTTAATGTTGGTTTGATTACTTTCTTTATTTGGTTATCAATCTGTTAGTTTAATTTTCATTTTTAAAAGGGTCTGTTTCCTTCAACATTTTTTTAAAGTATTGTCAGAAGCCTATTGGAACCAGCACAACCTAGAGTTCTTATTTAAGATGTAGATCCTTAATTCCTAATTTACTAATTCCATTTACTAAATCAGAATTTCTAAGGAGTACTTCTCAGTCTTTAATGTCAATACAAGTCACACGGGTATCTTGTTAAAATGAAAACTCCAATTGGGTGTCCAAGGTAGGACCTGAGATTCTGTATTTCTAACAAGCTTACAGGTAGTACTGCTGATGTACCAACTGCACTTAATGGCAGCTCCTACTCAGCAGAACCATGTCTTGAATGGAGAAAGAATTAGCCAATTGTGGAATGTTTAAGGTGTAGCAATTGTGGGTCATTGTAGCATCTGCGTCATATAAAGAACAGTGTTGCAGAATACAGATTAAAAAATATAATGTGATATGAATCAGGTTCTCTTATGAGTATCCACGCCAGAGAACCATACTCACTCTTGCTCTGTTATTCTAGATCATGAAAATGTGTTGAAATTCCAAGTACCAAGCAGTAGGAAGAAAGAAAATTGTGTCCTTTTTACTGATTATGCTGTGCTACATGGTGTCCACAGGTTTTTTCCTCTTATTTCCCTTCCCCAGATTTTACAGACCCTGTAGCTGATATGATCACATTGTCCAGAGTCATGGAAATATGACCTCTTCTCTGATTCTGTGTGGTGATGAGTAACAAGATTGTTTCTGCTGAGGGGTGAAAAGGTCTTCAAACTCGTTTGCTTTCTCGTAAACAGCTGGCCTAGAGAGATCCTGAGAAGATAACTAACACCTCCTTGAAGATTAAATTTCTGCTAGTGCTTTTTTATTTTTTAAATTAATTTTTTTATTGAGGCATAATTGACACACATTTTATTGTTTTCAGGTGTTCATCTATTAGTTTGATTTTCATTTTTAAAAGGGTCTTCTCCTTTACATTTTGAACAATTTGTGATTGGGTATAAAATTAGCTTACATGAATGTCCTTTTCCTCAATTGAAGTACTCAAAGGCAAAAATGGTTTTGTGGAAATGTGTGCATTTGCATGTTTAAATGGGATCTGATTTGTATTGTGCCAAGTACCATTAATGGCGATGATGTAGGCTTTGAAATGAAATTATGACTAAAAAATATATGTGGCATATTTTCTATGCCAATTAAAAAATATGCCTGGGGAACTTTCTTTCTTTCTTTTTTTTTAATTCCACAGATCCTGCTAAAATCTAAGAATCGTGTAGATTGATTTAGCTTTTTTTTTGGCATGCATATAATGTTTATACCACTCAACTTTTAAACATCAGATAGTTTTAAATCACATTTCATTTGTAATAATAATTATAATAATCATAATGGCAGCTCACACTTACAGAATTCTTACTAGATGCCAAGCTATGTGTCAAGTGGTTTATATGAGTTATTCTTTTACTCTACTTTAAAATCTCCATAGCCCAGCTGTTCTGTTTAATATGAACATATGGAAAATCTTAATGCTCAGTTGATAAAACACACACACACACACACACACACACACACACACGCACGAGCACACACATTAAACCACTGTGAGGAAAAGATACAAGAACAGTCTTAAAAAACAACAACAACCCTGAAGCCATGTGACAGATTTAGCAAATTCTTTTTATTTACATAGAAATGTGTACACATACTTTCTCTGTACACAGAAAATTCTAAGTTTATATACATAGATGGTTCCCACATATTTTACAATAAATAGTATTTTAATCTTGTTTCTACGTGAAAATAAGAAGATGTCTCAAAATATTTCACACCAACCACAAAATTACAAAAGCGCCCGATGAACTCAGAGCAAAAATTTCAAGCCTGTACTACCACACACTAAGTCTAGTACAATTTTTACAAAAGACAAAAACCAAACACTGTGCAGATATCACCAAGTAAAGGAAAGGAATGGAGATGCAAAATAGAGATGAGTGCTGCTGGCTTTTTGAACAATGTAGTAAGAGCATTTTTGTTGGTTAGGACTGGTCTTCCTTTAGTCCTCAATTTAATGTTTTACTTTAACTGATATTTTTCAGGTAAGAAGGGGGAAAAAAGTTAACGTCTATCGTAAAAAAGAGTAACCATTCCATGAGTCTTACAGGTTCTAGAAACCTTTGTACTGGTCAGCCAGACTGTCTTTCTGTGCTAATTCAAAGACCATCCAGTTCTATGACACAGGATGACCGTCGGCCCCCTCAGAGAAGATGAGGAGGACAGGGTTGTGAAGCAACATTATTAGGAAGTCATCTCAAAAGACTGGTGAATCATGCATCTTGGTTATTAACACTTAATAATAATTAGCAATGTTTAAATATACTCTTTATTTCCACAATTTGATCCCTCATGTAAATAATTAAATGCAAGGAGAACTTAATCTAAGAGGCTAGAAATAATGAATAGATCATCCCAGAATTTCCTCCTTCCAATTCCAATTTCTTTCCCATTCTAGCCTAGGAAACAATCACTTGCTCTCAATTCAAGAGTTGTTCTACACCTGTATATAAAAATCATACTACCAAATGAATAGAATGAGGTTAAAGGGTGAATACAGATTTATGATATTTTTGACCACCTCACAGCACTGAATTTGACAAAACAATCTAAAAACATCCTGATCATCATTATTGTTGAAATGACTTACAATATATCCAGATTTGCTTTCTTAATACACTAATGTTACTACTCGCATGAGAATCCTGAGGCTGGTGACCAAACCAGGGCTAAGTGTTTAAATCCCACTCCACTCAATCACTGTGGCACTGTACCTGCACACATGAGTTTGGAAACAAATTTTACCCCTTCATCTCTCATATCAGTGACAGCACAGATGTGGGAGAAAAGACAGCAATAAAAAAAGAATTCAGTGTCAGAAATGCGATTCATCTGCCCAATACAATCTTTTCAGTTGCTTTACTGCATCTGCTATTTTTAAGGTAATCTTCCAAAACATACTTCAAAGGCAGGCTCACTTCAAGAGCAATGTTTATCACATGCATAATTCGGTTCTTTCCTGTTACATGTTGCTACCATCGACTCTTAGAGAAACAACAATACCTGGAGGACTTAGCCATCCTATGTGAGAGCGATGGCTTCATACACAGTTTTACTCTTTAGATTCAGGTACTTATGATCGAAACAAGCACAATTCACATTTAAAGATGTTTCTTTTTCTTTTAAGTTTGAAAACCTTATAGGGAATGAAGATTCACTGCCAGAAACAAAAGGGATCCTTTACCACGAAGAGCTGGGCTTGGTTCTTGGTCATTCTAATTGAATATATATTTGTCCTTCCTTTCTATTGGCTGTTGAAAGATTCAGCCAGAAGATAAGTATGGAGTCTCACTATGGTAATTGTAGTCAGGACAGACCTTCTGCACAAGTTTATAATCAACACTGTAAAAGGCAATGTAGATGCAAATGACCTTGAAGGGCTTGGAACACAACCAGGAAACGTGGCTCTGAGTCTGCTCCTGGTAGCAGATCTTGGACGGGTCGAAGTTGCACAGGGCAGTCTTCTTCGCCCGATCTGTTTTTTCATACTCAATGCGACAATTGAAAGATTTGGACTCCTTGGTCTCCAAGGTAGACTGTGGGGAAACTTCAAATTCCACCACTTTGGAGGGGGGTACCAAACTCACTGAAACATTGCCCAGGCCTGTGGAATTATGTCGGAAATAAACACTGAAGGTTCCATTTCCATGGTCAACGATCTTCCCCGTGATAAGGAGGTTGAGCTTAACAGTTTTAATGTTGGAATGGAAGTCGCCCCATCCAAACATTTTCTTAAATTTTCCCGTTTTCACTATTGGCCTCCGTTTAGTTCTTGCCAAGGGCTCCTGAACCTCCGTGATATTGGCCAGCCAATCCCAAAAGTTCTCCAAGCTGTCCGCATACGCCAAGTGCCCGGGCTTGGGGACTGGAGACTGTTTAACAAACAGACGCAGAGGATTGATGATCCTTGAGTGTACCACGTTTCCCACCAGTGTCCCGGCAGCATCTTTGTCTTCCCAATCCAGCCCTTCTGTGGCATGCACCACCTTTTTACTGTCACAAAATAGCTGTTCGAAAAGAAGAAAGAGAAACACACTTTAGGTTAGGCTTTGAGTGCCTTTTTTTTTTTTTTTTTTTTTTTTTTTTTTTTTGCGGTACGCGGACCTCTCACTGTTGTGGCCTCTCCCGTTGCGGAGCACAGGCTCCGGACGCGCAGGCTCAGCGGCCATGGCTCACGGTCCTAGGTGCTCCGTGGCATGTGGGATCTTCCCACATGTGTGGGAACCCGTGTCCCCTGCATCGGCAGGCGGACTCTCAACCACTGCGCCACCAGGGAAGCCCCACCAGGTTAATTCTTGTAATTTATTTCAGTTCCTGCTAAATAGCATTTCACACACACAGCTGGGCTCCACAGTGTAACAAGATGACCATTTAATTCAAGCAATGTAAAGCCATGAGTACGAAAACGGAAATGATGAGATCAAGAAGAGAGTACAGTTGGCTCTTTGTATCTGCAGGTTCTGAATCCAGTGGATTTGACCAACACTGAATTAAGTTAAAAACAAATGAAAACCCCCTCCAACACGCCCGCCCCCAACCAGAGATTTCCAAAAAGCAAAACTTGAATTTGTCATACTCTGGCAACTATGCAACTATTTACATTGTATTAGGTGTTATAAGTAATCTAGAGATGATTTAAAATACACAAGAGGAGGTGCATAGGTTACATGCAAATACTAAACTATTTTATGTAAGGGACTTAAACATCCCTGGATTTTGGTATCCAAGGGGATCCTGAAACCGATCCCCCATGGATATCAAGGGTTGATTGTATTTCATTTTAATGCGTTGATGTGGTTTTAGTCTCTGTTCCCTAATCTTTACAATTCTATCTTCCCAGACTGGGGGAAATAGTATATTTTGGTCTCTTATTTCATAAAAACATTAAATTTGTAAGATCTTTTTTTTCAGGTAGAAAACAACTCTAGAATGCTGAGGTTTCTACCATGGAGCTAGAAACCACCTGAATATAAGATATTGATAAGACTTAAAATATTATTGCACGTACCAAGGGTATTATTGTAATCAAAGCTTATGTCATATAATTTCATAACTTCTGATATAATTTGACTTCAAATTCTGTAACGAAAAGTAGTGTGAATAGGAAGTTCTACAAAAATTTTAGTTGAAAAAATATAATTTCAAATTTAGCTGCCTTTATAGAAACAGAAATAAATTGGAAATGTACATTTTGAATTAATTAATAGACCTATTGTTGATAAATTAAATTTTGTTACAACTGAATAATACCCTGAAAGATAGGATTGCCAGGAAAGAGTCATGTGCATGTGTTTTATGGATTCCACAGTATTTTGACTCAAATCATACCCACTGAAACACAGCACTTTATTTGCATTTGATTTTTATTATTCTTTTTGTAGTGTAAGAGTCCTCATGATTTCTAAAAATCACTTAGCTAAGTCAGTATGAATTTTGAGGGACAGAATCATAACATATGAAACTGTTGCCTGGAGTGAATATTTACGGATGAGTTATAAAGTCTGGAAAATAGAGGTTTCTAGTGGAAACACAGATAGCCTCTTATCTCGAACGGCACAAAGCACTCTGGTAATGATTCTCTGGAAAAGTGTCAGCAAGATGAAAAGGATGAGGAAGAAGTGGGGCTGTGTTTATGTAGTTTCCCCAACCATTTCAAACTTGGCAAAGCACCTGGTAAAACCAGTCTCAGACTGTTACAAAAATTATTGATTTCAATACAATTTTGAAAAAAAAAAAGCTTGAATTATTAATATTGCACCTGACTACATGGTAGAGTTTAATAATATGAGGTTACACTTTATATATTCATAAAAGTTTTAAGTTCTAATAGAGTTTTGTGAGAAGTGTTTTCATCTATAGCTTGTACCCAAACACTTTAGAGGAGGAGTCCAAGGACTTACATATATGTGTAGATTTTTCCTTTTTTTGCTTTGGTGGGGAGGGAGCACATAATAATGTATTGGTCTCTTTGATTAATTTCCCGAAGGCTTTCCCCCACTCAGGCCTGGTATTTTTAGAAATTCTTTTCTCTTTACTTAAATTACGGAGGTTTGTCAAACTGCATGCTGCATGTTCTTACTGTTTTGGAAACCTAAATCCGTACTACCTCTTCTTAGGGGCTTACACATCCTGAGTTGATGCTTCTTTCTCTCTCCTGGCGTTAAAGGGCTGGCATATTCACCAGGAAAAGAGGTATCATTGCTCAGGATTTCTGGCTCAAAATACTCTGGGTATTTCTGATACTGTAACTAGCTTTCTGTCTTTGAACACTCTTAATTATAATGTGCACAAAACCTCATTCAGATCAACTGGTCATACAGCTCATGAAGGTCAGTACAGGCTCCAGATATGACTTGAGTTTCCTGGGAACTGATGCAACCTGGTCCAAGTGACTTGTCCTGTTCTCTCTCCAGGGAGACATTCAAGGACACATGGGCAGATAAGAAACCCCTTGCTGATCAAGGTCCAATTTCTCTTCTCTCTGTTTATGATTCTTGCTGTCTATTATCTATAGTTTTGCCTGTTTCCAGTATTTCACGAGATGTGCCTTGCTTGGTCATTGCTGACAGTCACAACTACCTTTCCTGAGAATCACTGGTACTCAAGCTTCTCCTTTACTTCCTGATCTCAACTCCCCTATTTGTACAACTTCCTCACTTCTTCCCTCGCTCCTGCCTTTCTTTCTCTCTTTCATAGGGTAAATTTCCCTTTAGCTTGCTTTTTCAAAAAACCCCCCCAAATCTTAATTCTTACTTTTACACACCATGCTCCTGATGAATACTTTATTAGCAGAATTAAGATCCATTTTCCGTTCAAAAATATTTTTTTCACTTACAAGTATGACAACACTCTTCACTACCAAGAGAAAGATGCTCTTTTTTTTCCTTAAAATGTTTGTTTTACATTACACATTTTCCTGAGTTTTTTCTGCCTGGATCATTTTTCTTGATTTAGTCCTTTGCCTTATTTTTCTCCTTCCTTTTCTGTTATTGAAAACCTACCAACATTGAACCCATTGTTCAACAAGAAGTCTTCAATCATGTAGAGTCTTAAGTTAACTGGTATTAGCGTATATTAGAATACATGATGGGCCCCCTTATGAGATAGACATTATGAGATCCTTCTCTTATCCCTTGGACTTCTGATGTGATGGTTCTGAGATTAGTCAATAATACTTACTCAAAAAGTCATTTATTGACTTTTAAAAAAACTGAAGATTTTCTTTGTAGTAACATGGTGTAGCAACTTGACCCAAACATATGTGACTCAGCCTAAAGAAATATGAGTGTAAAAAAAAAAAAAAACCTAAGCTTATCAAACAGATACATTAGATATGATTATTTGCTTTTAGAAAGGCTCTTCAATTCTTCAGAAAAGATTCTCCAGATGAGAATTTAAAATGAAATTTGATTCCTAAAAAATATATTCTAACACAATACTCTTCAGGTTCAAACCTGCTCAAGGAGCCCTTGATTTTAAGGTTGGCCTATATAAAAATAATCAAATTTAACTATTAAGCACAGATCTATAATTGTTCTCTGTTCCAATGAAAAACAGTCACTGACAGTTCCTTAGACAAAAAAAGTAGATGGATGTATCTTTTAGTTTTTTTGCTTTGCCCTAGACCATCACATTAGTCATTTGCTTTGATAACATTAAACAAGGTGAGAAAAGCTGTGTATAACTTCATCTGTTTTTTACTCTAAAATGCATGGACGGTTCTTACAAGTACTGATTTCCAAATCTAAACCCAAATTTAAAAAAAACTATTGGATGATGATGTATTGGTAGAAGAGTATAATTAAAAGGGTAAGTATATTTCTAGTTGTCTTAAAAAGCCAACAATTGTACCTCCTCTCCCAACTTCCTCTCCCTTTGGTGTAACTTGTTCAGCCTTCTCCCTGGAACATATTCTTAAAGGCATGCATCACTGCTGAGAGGGCACCCTCTCCTAAACAGGTCTACAAAGACAGTTGTGAGACCAAAGTCCCCAGGGCTCATGCTTCACCTCAAAAGACCTAACCAGGGATGACTGGGGTTTGGATCAACCACAACCCTGCCTGCACTCATCCATAAACTCCCAATATGAAAGCAGCATGGTGGAAAAAGCATAGGGTTTGGTGCCTGATGACCTCATCACCCCCTTAGCTTGAAGTATTTGATGTGAGCCCCAATTTTCTCACCTTCATGTCCTTTGCCAGTTGATTGTAAGGACTAAATAAAAGAACGGATGGAGACTTCCCTGGTGGTCCAGTGGTAAAGAATCTGCCTTCTGCTGCAGGGGATGCAGATTCTATCCCTGGTTGGGGAACTAGGATCCCACGTGATGTGGGGCAACTAACTAAGCCCTCGTGCCACAACTACTGAGCTTGCATGCCTCAATGAGAGAGCCCGCGTGCCGCAAACTACAGAGCCCGTGCTGCAAGGAAAGATTCTGCAGGCCTCAACAAAGATCCCACGTGCTGCAACTAAGACCTGACGCAGCCAAAAAAAAAGAAAAAGAATGGATAGAAATTACTGAGCCCAATCTCTTGCAAAAGGCGTTCAGTGACTGCTGGCTCTTGCGTGGTCCAAAGTGTAGTCCCATGCCTCCTATCCAAGAATTGTTTTCAAAGGATTATATGGATTCTCCGGTCTCCAGGAAACTGATTAGTGGTTCATCAAGCAACTTGTTCAGTGCCATATGATACATTAACGAGTAGAAATTGACCTTCTCAACCCCAGAGCATCAATCGAATGCTGCCTCGTGTTTCCAGTCTCGCTGACATCTGAGTCATACCCATATCACAGGGACAGGTGAGCTCTTTTTGCCAACAAAATGTGTTTGTGGATCTTTTATTCCAACCTACGAAATGAGTCAGCAAAGGATCTGAAAGTACAATTTGTCTGGCAGGTGCCCTCATTCCTATATAGACAATTTCGGTGATACAGCCTGCTGGGAGAGGACCGTAGGTGGTTCTGAGCCTGTGGGCAAACCACTCTGTCCAAGGCAAGGTTGTTAGATGTTATCTGCAAAACACAAGGCTGTATCCCCCATTACTTTTGTACTTGCTGGGGCTTCCTATGCTAATATCAGTATCACTGCTATCTTTTGTCCCACCATATTACAATAATAATGCAAAAACGTTTAACGGCATGCACAAAATGGAGTTTAAAAAAGGCAGAAAAAGAGGAATTGCTGTGTTTTATCTGTTTGAACATTCCCTGATTTCAACACATTTATCAAAGCTTAAGTAATTTATGTCTTGGCAGGGTGTATCAATTTCACAAAGCACACACATTAGCTAGATACAATGATATCATATTAGCTTTTTCTGCATCTTAGAGAGGAGCTCAAAAAGATTAATAAAACCTCAAACCCTCATCAATTAAATGAAGCAGGTGGAAGGAAGGAAATAGAGGAAGAAGACTGTATTTCATTTCAGTTCTTTTGTTTTTAGGGGGGAAAAGGAGCTGACAGGTTCAAATCATTCATCATAACAGGCTGGAGTTGAATTTCACTGATAATTAAATGCATTTTTTTCCAAGAGGCAGAGAGGATGCAATGAATTTTATAGTAGCAGATGTGAGAACTGTCACGAATTATGGAAATAATTTATAAACTAAAAAGCATCTCCCTTTGCAAATACTATACCAGAAGATCTTTTTTTTCAACTGTATTTGTTATGTATTTTTCAATAAACATTTTATTTTAGAATAGTTTTAGTTTACAGAAAAGTTGTGTGGTACAAAGAGTTACCAAATACCCTGTACCCAGTTTCCTATATTGTTAACATCTTACATATTACACTTGTCACAACTAATGATCCAATGCTTATACGTTATTACTAACTAAAGTCCATACTTTATTCAGATTTCCTTAGTTTTTCCTTAATGTCCTTTAGCTGCTCCAGGATGCCATCTAGGGTCCCACATGACATTTGGTCATCATGAATTTTGAGGCTTGTCTTGGCTGTGACCATTTCTTGGTCATTCCTTGTTTTTGATGACCTTGAATGTTTCAGAGAGCACTGGTTAGGCATTCTGTAGAATGCCTTTCAATTAGAGTTTGTCTGATGTTTTTCTCATGATTAGACTGGGCCTTGGGGAGGAAGAATACAGAAGTAAGGTGCCGTTTTCATTACTTCATCTCAAGGGTACATGCTAGCAGCGTGACTTAATCACTGTTGATGTTAATCTCTGGCTTAAGTAGGGAAGATTTTTTTTTTTAAGTTTTGCTTTCAGAATTTTCACAAGGCTTGTACATTTTTGTTATTATAAGCTTAGTTTAATTTACATTTAATTCAGCGGCACTTGGTTTAGGATTGATTTTTTTTAAATGTCAGGAACTCTCAAGCATTTCAATTTATAACCCTTTACCACAATGTAAGACAACAGTTATATTTTTCCTAGTGAAACACTCATTTTTTATTTTCTTTTCCAACTTTATTGAGGTATAATTGACAAATGAAATAGTAATATATTTAAACTGTACAACACGATGATTTCATATATGCTTACATTGTGAGAGGATTCCTACCATCAAGTAATTTAAGTATCACATCCATCCCTTCACATAGCTACCTTTTTTCTTTTCTTTTTTTGGGTGAGAATCCTTAAGATAGGGTTCTTAGTAAATTTCAATTATACAATACAGTATTATCAATTACAGTCACCATGCTATACGTTAGATGCTCAGACCTTATTTATCTTATAATTTAAAGTACATGTCCATTTCTTTTAACAATAAACAGGCTCCAAGTTTCAGTCAGTGCTAAATTCCTTACTTGGAGGTCTTGTGCTTGGGGATGGCAACCTTAGCGGACTTTGTGTTTCAGCCTTAAACCTCCTAAGAGCCGTTGAAGGTAACAATAGTTATTTTTTGGGTTCTAGGACAGTCAGACCTTTGCCATAACTGTGGTGTAACACTTTTCTATTACTCTATATAATTATTACAATATATATTAATGCTTCTTGATAATGAACCAAGTATGTTCTGGGTAAATAACAATATTTTGAAATAATGTATGTTTGTCTTCATGTTTATAGGTGTGTGAAGATATGCTAACAGGCAACAAATCTGACTAATGTCTATGATTTTCACAAGAACTGATGAATGCTCTAAATGAAAGGTAGAGAGGACTTTCAAGATGATGGAGGAGTAAGACATGGAGATCACCCTTCTCATCACAATTACATCAGAAATACATCTACACGTGGAACAACTCCTACAGAAAACCTACTGAACATTAGCAGAAGACCTCAGACCTCCCAAAAGGCAAGAAAGTCCCCACGTACCTGGGTAGGGCAAAAGAAAAAACAGAGACAAAAGAATAGGGACGGGACCTGCACCAGTGGGAGGGAGCTGTGAAGGAGGAAAGGTTTCCACACCCTAGGAAGCCCCTTCTTGGGCGGAGACAGCAGGTGGCGGGGCGGGGAAGCTTCGGCGCAGAGGAGGAGAGCACAGCAACAGGAGTGCGGAGGGCAAAGCGGAGAGACTCCCGCACAGAAGACCGGTGCCGACCGGCACTCACCAGCCCGAGAGGCCTCTCTGCTCACCCGCCGGGGTGGGTGGGGGTTGGGAGCTGAGGCTCGGGCTTCTGAGCTTAGATCCCAGGGAGAGGACTGGGGTTGGCAGCGTCAACACAGTCTGAAGGGGCTAGTGCACCACGGCTAGCTGGGAGGGAGTCCGGGAAAAAGTCTGGAACTGCCTAAGAGGCAAGAGACCATTGTTTCAGGGTGCACGAGGAGAGAGGATTCAGACCACCACCTAAATGAGCTTCAGAGACGGGCGTGAGCTGCGGATATCAGTGCAGACCAAAGAGACAGGCATGAGACGCTAAGGCTGCTGCTGCCGCCACCAAGAAGCCTGTGTGCGAGCACAGGTCACTCCCCACACCTCCCCTCCCGGGAGCCTGTGCAGCCGCCACTGCCAGGGATCCAGGGACAACGTCTAGGGGGAGAACACGTGGCGTGCCTCAGGCTGTTGTAATGTTATGCTGGCCTCTGCTGCCGCAGGCTCGCCCCGCATCCATACCCCTCCCTCCCCCCCCACCCCCGGCCTGAGTGAGCCAGAACCCCCTAAACAGGCGCTTCTTTAACCCCCTCCTGTCTGGGCAAAGAACAGATGCCAGAGGGCGACCTACACGCAGAGGTGGGGCCAAATCCAAAGCTGAGCCCCTGGGAGCTGTGGGAACAATGAAGAGAAAGGGAAATCGCTCCCAGCAGCCTCAGGAGCAGAGGATTAAATCTCCACAATCAATGTGATGTACGCTGCATCTCTGGAATACCTGAATAGACAATGACTCATCCCAGAATTGAGGCGGTGGACTTTGGGACCAACTATAGACTTGGGGTTTGCTGTATGTGACTGACTAGTTTCTGATTTATATGTTTGTCTTCGTTTAGATTTTAGTACTTCTTGTCATTGGTGGATTTGCTTATTGGTTTGGTTGCTCTCTTTTTTTTTATTACTTTCATTTTTTATTTTAATAATATATTTTTAAATTTTTATTTTAATAACTTTATTTTATTTAATTAAAAACAATTTTTTTCCCCTCTCTTTCTTTTTTTTCCCTCCCTTTTCTTCTAAGCCATGTGGCTGACAGGGTCTTGGTGCTCCGGCCAGGTGTCAGGCCTGAGCCTCTGAGGTGGGAGAGCAGAGTTCAGGACACTGGAACACCAGAGACCTCGTGGCCCCACGTAATATCAAACAGCCAGAGCTCTCCCAGAGATCTCCGTCTCAACGTTAAGACCCAGCTCCACCCAATGACCAGCAAGCTCCAGTGTTGGGCAAGCTATGCCAAACAACTAGAAAGACAGGAACACAAACCCACCGATTATCAGACAGGCTGCGTAAAATCATAATAAGTTCACAGACACATCAAAACACACCACTGGACTTGGTCCTGCCCACCAGAGGGACAAGATCCAGCCTCATCCACCAGAACACAGGCACCAGTCCCCTCCACTACAAAGCCTACACAACCCACTAAACCAACCTTACCCACTGGGGGCAGACACCAAAAACAACGGGAACTGTGAACCTGCAGCCTGTGAAAAGGAGACCCCAAACACAGTAAGTTAAGCAAAATGGGAAGACAGAGAAACACACAGCAGATGAAGGAGCAAGGTACAAACCCACCAGACTTAACAAATGAAGAGGAAATAGGCAGTCTACCTGAAAAAGAATTCAGAGTAATGACAGTAGAGATGATCCAAAATCTTGGAAATACAATGGAGAAAATACAAGAAACTTTTAACAAGGACATAGAAGAACTATAGAGCAAACAACCAATGATGAACAACACAATCAATGAAATTAAAAATTCTCTAGAAGGAATTAATAGCAGAATAACTGAGGCAGAAGAATGGATAAGTGACCTGGAAGATAAAATAGTGGAAATAACTACCGCAGAGCAGAATAAAGAAAAAAGAATGAAAAGAATTGAGGACAGAGGGCAGACAGCAGAAGCAAGAAGAACTACAATTCTGCAGCCTGTGGAACAAAAACCACATTCACAGAAACATAGACAAGATGAAAAGGCAGAGGGCTATATCAGATGAAGAAACAAGATAAAATCCCAGAAAAACAACTAAATGAAGTGGAGATAGGCAACATTCCAGAAAAAGAATTCAGAATACTGATAGTGAAGATGATCCAGGACCTCAGAAAAAGAATGGAGGCAAAGATTGAGAACATGCAAGAAATGTTTAACAAAGACCTAGAAGAATTAAAGAACAAACAAACAGAGATGAACAATACAATAACCGAAATGAAAAATACACTAGAAGGAATCAATAGCAGAATAACTGAGGCAGAAGAATGGATAAGTGACCTGGAAGACAGAACAGTGGAATTCACTGCTGCGGAACAGAATAAAGAAAAATGAATGAAAAGAAATGAAGACAGCCTAAGAGACCTCTGGGACAACATTAAATGCAACAACATTTGCATTATAGGGGTCCCAGAAGGAGAAGAGAGAGAGAAAGGACCTGAGAAAAATATTGGAAGAGATTATAGTCAAAAACTTCCTTAACATGGGAAAGGAAATAGCCACCCAAGTGCAGGAAGCGCAGAGAGTCCCATACAGTATAAACCCAAGGAGAAACACGCTGAGACACATAATAATAAACTTGGGACAAATTAAAGACAAAGAAAAATTACTGAAAGCAGCAAGGGAAAAACGACAAATAACATACAAGGGAACTCCCATAAGGTTAACAGCTGATTTCTCAGCAGAAATTCTACAAGCCAGAAGGGAGTGGCATGATAAAGTGATGAAAAGGAAGAACCTACAACCAAGATTACTCTACCCGGCAAGAATCTCATTCAGATTCGATGAAGAAATCAAAAGCTTTACAGACAAGCAAAAGCTAAGAGAATTCAGCACCGCCAAACCAGCTCTACAACAAATGCTAAAGGAACTTCTCTAAGTGGAAAGCACAAGAGAAGAAAAGGACCTACAAAAAGAAACCCCAAACAATTAAGAAAATGGTAACAGGAACATACATATCGATAATTACCTTAAACATGAATGGATTAAATGCTCCAACCAAAAGAACCAGGCTTGCTGAATGGACATAGAAACAAGACCCATATATATGCTGTCAACAAGAGACCCAGTTCAGACCTAGGGATACATACAGACTGAAAGTGAGGGGATGGAAAAAGATATTCCATGCAAATGGAAATCACAAGAAAGCTGGGGTAGCAATACTCATATCGGAAATAAGTACACTTTAAAATAAAGAATGTTACAAGAGACAAGGAAGGACACTACATAATGATCAAGGGATTGATCCAAGAAGAAGATATAACAATTATAAATATATATGCAACCAACATAGGAGCACCTCAATACACAAGGCAACTGCTAACAGCTCTAAAAGAGGAAACTGACAGTAACACAATAATAGTGGGGTACTTTAACACCTCACTTACACCAATGGAGATCATCCAGACAGAAAATTAATAAGGAAACAGAAGCTTTAAATGACACAATAGACCAGATAGATTTAACTGATATTCATAAGACATTCCATACAAAAACAGCAGATTACACTTTCTTCTCAAGTGCTCATGGAACATTCTCCAGGGTAGATCACATCTTAGGTCACAAATCAAGCCTAAGTAAATTTGAGAAAACTGAAATCATATCAAGCATCTTTTCTGAACACAACACTATGAGATTAGAATTGAATTACAGGGAAAAAATGTAAACAACACAAACAAATGGAGGCTAAACAATACGTTACTAAATAACCAAGAGATCACTGAAGAAATCAAAGAGGAAATCAAAAATACCTAGAGAAAAAAGAAAATGAAAACACGACAATCCAAAACCTATGGGATGCAGGAAAAGCTCTTCTAAGAGGGAAGTTTATAGCTATACAAGCCTACGTCAAGAAACAAGAAAAGTCTAAAATAAACAATTCAACCTAACACCTAAGGGAACTAGAGAATGAACAACAAACAAAACCTAGTTAGCAGAAGGAAAGAAATCATAAAGATCAGAGTGGAAATAAATGAAATAGAAACAAAGAAAACAATAGCAAAGATCAATTAAACTAAAAGCTGGTTCTTTGAGAAGCTAAACAAAATAGATAAACCATTAGCCAGACTCATCACGAAAAAGAAGGGGGCTCAAATCAATAAAATTAGAAATGAAAAAGGAGAAGTTACAACAGACACCGCAGAAATACAAAGCATCCTAGGAGACTGCTATAAGCAACTCTATGCCAATAAAATGGACAACCTGGAAGAAATGGACAAATTCTTAGAAAGGTATAACCTTCCAAGGCTGAACCAGGAAGAAAAAGAAAACATGAACAGACCAATCACAAGTAATGAAACTGAAACTGTGATTAAAAATCTTCCAAGAAACAAAAGTCCAGGACCAGAGGGCTTCACAGGTGAATTCTATCAAACATTTAGAGAAGAGCTAACACCCATCCTTCTCAAACTCTTCCAAAAAATTGCAGAGGAAGAACACTCCCAAACTCATTCTATGAGGCCACCAGCACCCTGATACCAACACCAGACAAAGATACTACAAAAAAAGAAAATTACAGACCAATATCACTGAAGAATATAGATGAAAAAATCCTCAACAAAATACTAGCAAACAGAATCCAACAACACATTAAAAGGATCAGACACCATGATCAAGTGGGATTTATCCCAGGGATGCAAGGATTCTTCAATATACACAAATCAATCAATGCGATACACCATATTAACAAATTGAAGAATAAAAACCATATGATCATCTCAGTAGATGCAGAAAAAGCTTTCGACAAAATTCAACACCGATTTATGATAAAAACTCTCCAGAAAGTGGGTATAGAGGGAACCTACCTGAACATAATAAAGGCTATGTACGACAAACCCACAGCAAACATCATTCTCAATGGTGAAAAACTGAAAGCATTCCTCTAAGATCAGGAACAAGACAAGGATGTCCACTCTTGCCACTATTATTCAACATAGTTTTGGAAGTCCTAGCCATGGCAATCAGAGAAGAAAAAGAAATTAAAGGGATACAAATTGGAAAAGAAGAAGTCAAGCTGTCACTGTTTGCAGATGACATGATACTATACATAGAGAATCCTAATGATGCCACCAGAAAACTACTAGAGCTAATCAATGAATTTGGTAAAGTTGCAGGATACAAAATTAATGCACAGAAATGTCTGGCATTCCTATACACTAATGATGAAAAATCTGAAAGAGAAAGTACGGAAACAGTTCCATTTACCATTGCAACCAAAAGAATAAAATACCAATTAATAAACCTACCTAGGGAGACAAAAGAACTGTTTGCAGAAAACAATAAGACACTGATGAAAGAAATTAAAGATGATACCAACAGATGGAGATATATACCATGTTCTTGGATTGGAAGAATCAATAATGTGAAAATAAGTATACTACCCAAAGCAATCTACAGATTCAATGCAATCCCTATCAAATTACCAATGGCATTTTTTACAGAACTAGAAAAAAAATATTAAAATGTGTATGGAGATACAAAACACCCCGAATAGCCAAAGCAGTCTTGAGGGAACAAAGCGGAGCTGGAGAAATTAGACTCCCTTACTTCAGACTATACTACAAAGCTACAGTAAGCAAGACAATATGGTACTGGCGCAAAAACAGAAATATAGATCAATGGAACAAGATAGAAAGCCCAGAGATAATCCCACACACATATGGTCACCTTATCTTTGATAAAGGAGGCAAGAATATACAATGGAGAAAAGACCGCCTCTTTAATATGTGGTGCTGGGAACACTGGACATTTACATGTAAAAGAATGAAATTAGAACACTCCCTAACACCATACACAAAAATAAACTGAAAATGGATTAACGTCCTAAATGTAAGGCTAGACACTATAAAACTCTTAGAGGAAAACATAGGCAGAATACTCTATGATGTAAATCACAGCAATATCCTTTTTGACCCACCTCATAGAGAAATGGAAATAAAAACAAAAATAAAGAAATCAGACCTAATGAAACTTCAAAGCTTTTGCACAGCAAAGGAAACCATAAACAAGATGAAAAGACAACCCTCAGAATGGGAGAAAATATTTGCAAACGAAGCAACTGACAAAGGATTAATGTTCCAAATACACAAGCAGCTCATGCAGCTCAATATCAAAAAAACAAACAACCCAATCCAAAAATGGGCAGAAGACCTAAATAGACATTTCTCCAAAGAAGATATATAGATTACCCACAAAGACATGAAAAGATGTTCAACATCACTAATCATTAGAGAAATGCAAATCAAAAGTACAGTGATGTATCACCTTACACAGGTCAGAATGGCCATCACTAAAAAATGTACAAACAATCAGTGCTGGAGAGGGTGTGGAGAAAAGGGAACCCTCTTGTACAGTTGGTGGGAATGTAAATTGATACAGCCACTATGGAGAACACTATGGAGGTTCCTTAAAAAAGGAAAGCTAGAACTACCATACGACCCAGCAATCCCACTACTGGGCATATACCCTGAGAAAACCATAATTCAAAAAGAGTCATGTACCACAATGTTCATTGCAACTACAATAGCCAGGACATGGAAGCAACCTAAGTGTCCATCGACAGATGAATGGATAAAGATGTGGCACATGTATACAATGGAATATTACTCAGCCATATAATGAAATGAAAGTGAGTTATTTGTAGTGAGGTGGATGGACGTAGAGTTTGTCATACAGAGTGAAGTAAGTCAGAAAGAGAAAAAGAAATACCATATGCTAACACATATATTTGCAATCTAAAAAAAAAAAATGGTTTTGAAGAACCTAAGGGCAGGACAGGAATAAAGATGCTGATGTAGAGAATGGACTTGAGGACACAGGGAGGGGAAAGGGTAAGCTGGGATGAAGTAAGAGAGTGGCATGGACATATACTACCAAACGTAAAATAGATAGTGGGAAGCAGCCACATAGCACAGGGAGATTAGCTGGGTGCTTTGTGACCTCCTAGAGGGGTGGGATAGGGAGGGTGGGAAGGAGACGCAAGAGGGAGGGTAATGGGGGTGTATTTATACGTATAGCTGATTCGCTTTGTTATACAGCAGAAACTAACACAATGTAACACAATTATACTCCAATAAAGATGTCGAAGAAAATAAATAAATGAATAAAAGATAAAACAAAACAACTGAATTTTTTCCCGTAATCATAGCATCTATACCTCAAGTGGATGTTTTCAGTTTTTGTTGTTTACACTGAATATAAAATATTTATAGCCCATACTGATTTTCTGTGAAATGCTTGCAATAATAGAAATAATGCACCATGCATAGATTGAATAGATCACCTTCCATTAACAAGGAAGGCCGTACCCTTAACTATTTTATAGTACATCAAAAATATGTAGTCCATCAAGGAAAAATAATTATGACTTTCCAGGATCAGGCAGAGTGAGCTGAGTGCTCCAAACTTGTGAATTTATACCAAGCTGGGAGGATTGGCTTTTCCATGATAACAGGACTGGCATATGCTACTAGAGATAAATTGATAGAGATCTGTACAAATATTTTTAAAGGCAGCTGGCTTGCCCCCACTGGATATCCTGGAAGCATTTATTAACGTTTTTTCACAGTGACAATCATTGCTAAGTGCCAGTTTGGAAGAATAACTGGTTTGTTTAATAGATTTGTTTATATTACTGTTGCTGATAGAATACATTAATTATTTCACTGGGGTAGTATTACTTCAAGCCAAGGATCCCCAAAGTGACCACTGCTATACAACACAGAGGTGGCCTGCAGATCCCACTATAGCTGAACAATTATAGAACCAATAATGAAACGTGGTCTAAGGCATCATTTATGTTGCATATATTTATAGCTTATATAACTGGATTGCTCTAACAATTCTGTCCCGTATCCTTCAGTTAAAATGAAACAACGACCTGCTCAGCAGGAAAAAAAAGGAAAAACCCTGTTATGATCGAAATTAGCATCCCATTATTTTTTTTGCTTGTAAACGAATTTTGGAAAGCATTTTCTCTGGGTCGAAATTTTGCAGAGTATCATCCCTGCTGGCAAGAGAACACGTATCTGCTGGACAACCGACAACGCTATATTGATGATTAGTAGTATGGCTTGCCCTGAAGTCATATTTCTGGTGCTCCATTACAGAACTGTCACAGCAGATTAAAAGAAGAATGACATGAAAGGAATGAAGAATGACAGAATCAAACATATAACAATGTATTAATTGTACCTATTAATATTTTGTGGCATAATGTGGCATTGTTTCAAAATTCATCTTGCAAGTTGAGAAACAAATGATTGCTTAGGAGAAGAAAGCTAAACAATGAACGTCCTTTCTGCTGAGAGTAGCAAATTCATTTTACTTTCCAGATATCTTTTAATAGCTACCCTTTACATTTTTCTAAATTGATATAGGAACTAACAGGAAACATAAATGTGAAGACAGAAATCTTAGTAGTAAGAGCCAGAAAGCTAGATTGCAAGTCTTGGCATAGTTTTATTGCTAAGGTTAAATATGGCAATTCTTATTTTATCTTGATGACAGTAATCTGGAAAATCGATGACACAACGTCTGCAAAAAATCTTACACACACACACACACAAGCCCACATTCTGACACACAGAAATATCACGTGTATAAACGCATGTGTGCATGCACATACCATAATTTCTGTAAACATTTAAAAGAAATGGTGTGATACTAAGTGAAGTAAGCTAGACAGAGAAAGACAAATATCATATGATATCACTTTTATGTGGAATCTAAAAAAAATTATACAAATGAACTTATATACAGAACAGAAATAGAACCACAGACAGAAAACAAACTTATGGTTACTAAAGGTTGGGGGGGAGGGATAAGTTAGGAGTCTGGGATTAACAGACACACACTACTATATATAAAATAGATAACCAACAAGGACCTACTGTATAGCACAGGGAACTGTACTCAACATTTTGTAATAACTTATAAGGGAAAAGAATCTGAAAAAGAATATAGATAGATAGATAGATAGATAGCTATAAAACGGAATCAGTTTGCTGTATACGTGAAACTAACACAACATTGTAAATCAACTATATTTCAATAAAAAAGAAAAGAGATGGTGTGAAAGAAAACAGATGTCATTTTGTATTCGCAAGCTGCAGAAAAGGGGCTCTTTAACAAATTATGAACAGACTAGAAGTAAATTTTAAGATGCCTTGTGGTAGAGGGCTGCTAAATGTTAGGCTATGGCTATGCTTCCCAAGTAAAACAGGGTCAGAGGGCAATCTCATTTAACCCAAGGTTTGCAAAGTCACAGAAGGTATTCTTTTGATCATCTAATAGAAACAGTCCTTTCACTGTTAAGGAATAAGCGACTCAGCATGGTAAGTGGCACTGTCTCTTTTCACCCCCCATCCTTAGAAGCCCCATCCAAGTTTTCAATGAGAGAGAAGAGCTTTACATGACAGGAACACAAAAATACTTAGAAATATAATGGCCTGGGAAAGACAACAGGCATCTGTGCCTTGACTCCTAAAAGCTGGCATTTAAAAAGGAAAGTTTGCAACAGAGGGAAGAGCAGTGAAAGGAGAAGTGGAAATGGCAGATATTGTATTTTTTACGCCACTTTAGGCAGTTTCAATGCAGGATGAGGAAACATGGCAGGCTGGTGGGTGGACAGGGCAGGAGACAGGGGTTAGGAGAGGCGTACTGTGTATGGCTTTGTACTCTACCATCAAATCCACTTGATATTTCAATCTTCACGTACCAGTAATCCAGCAATTAGCACATACTGCCTGTGAGGGTTAGTTTTAATTGCCAACTAGGCTAGGCTCTAGTACTCAGTATGCAAACACAAGGTGCAAATACCAGGTGCTGCTGTGAAGGTATTTTGTAGATGTGGTTAACTTTGCCAATAAGTTGATTTTTCCTTTTTCAGTTAAAAATGTCAGCATTTATTGATTACATCTTTCACCAAACATTACATTCAGTAATTTAAAATATTTTTTCAAATGGTTTTAGATACACAGATGATATTTCACTTAAATGTGAATATTCATAGTCTATTGGGGATTTTTACAGATCCTCCATAAAAGTGCTGCTTTATGATGGTCCAATATAAGTATGTTTTGTAATATCAGTGTCAGTTTCCACAATAAAAAACATCTATTTAATAAAAAAAAACTCAATGCATATTGCTTGTGTATGTGAAACTGATAACTGTGTCAAAATTATTTTTGCATTAATCATTCCTGACATTTATACCGAGAATTACAGATTCTCTGTAGCCTGAGAGAACTTCAGAGACTTGCCCAAGGTCTAAGTATTGAGAAGTAGCAATAAGTCTAGAAATCAAGTCTTTTGTATCACGTCACTGCTCTTTCCACACTAATACTGTAATGGACCTGACACACAAAAAAGCTTGAATAATGTAATATAAATAATAATATAACATTTGCCTTATAAATAAAAATTTTTTCTAAGTACAAAATGAAGTTTACTCTAGAAAATGAAACTAAGAAAACTGAAGAAAATTAGTCTTTACAATTACTAATATTTTAATATTTATTTATATTTTCTCCAAATGTAATATAAATAATATATATCATATATTACTTTAATTATTTTTAAGGAAAATACATTGTATTCAGTCACATAATAATTCAAATGGTCTAGAAGAAAAAAATCTTGCTATTACTAAGAGTAAAATCTAAATTCTAATCTGGGTCAGCTTCCCCTAGACCTCCTCCCTAGATCTTGAAGGACATTTTACTGTTCCATCATTTGGGATCATGGATCTTTCTGGAAAGAAGCAAGCTCACTGTCCTCTGGGTGAGCTGGGGTAGCAGCCCCTCCCTCGTAGCCCAAGGAGGTATTGTCAGCCCTGGTCTTTGCATCCATGGCTCTGCTGTCAGAGTCATTCTTTCTTTATTTTGTCCCATCTCTGTGCCTCTCAGTCCAGGCTGGAAAAGTTTCTTTCTTTTTTTTTTGACTGCCCCGCATGGCACGTGGGATCTTAGTTCCCTGACCGGGGATCCAACCCATGCCCCCTTCAGTGGAAGCACAGAGTCCTAATCACTGGACCGCCAGGGAAGTCCCTGGCAACGTTTCTGATGGCATAAAATTCTTAAAACCTTGTCAGTTTCCTGTGGTGTCCAAGCCATCAATAAGAGCGCCCTCCAAGCATCTTTTCTGGATAAGTGTGTCTCTGCTTCTTGTTTATGCTGAGATGGTTGATTGGATCCATGTGTCATACACCCAATATCTTCAGCAAAAGTTGTTCAGTCACGCCCTTTGGCGTTTTCTCCAGAGCAAACAGTTTGACTCTAAGTAGATTATTCTTGATGTTGTGAGTGGGCCTTATCCAATCAGTTGAAATGTCTTAAAAGCAAAACTTCTTCCCTGAGGAAGAAGACATTCTGCCTCAAGGTTGCAGCATCGACTTTTGCCCAAGAGTTTCTGGAGTCTGCCCTACGGTGTCAGAATCGCCAGCCCCCATAATTGCAAGAACCAATATTTTGAAATACAGCTCTTTAGATTATCTATCTATTATCTCTCTCTCTCTCTCTCCCTCTCTCTCTCTATCATCTATGTCTATTTATCTATCTATCTATCATCTATCTATCTATCTATCATCTATCCTACTGGTTCTGTACCTTTGAAGAACTCTGATACACTGCCATTTGATTTTAATAATTATATTCATGTGTGAATGTCTTATTTTCATGATTCAATTATACCTCTTTCTTTCTTGTCTTCTCCATAGAACCTAATACAGTGGACCCTTGAACAACATAGGTCTGAACTGCATGGTCCACCTATATGCAGATTTTTTTCACTAATTACGCATTACACTACTACACGATCTGTGGTTGGTTGAATCTGTGGGTGCAGAACTGTGGCTATGGAGGGCTGAATGTACCCAGATTTTTGACTGTGCAGGGGGTGGGCAACTCTTAACCTCTGTGCTGTTCTAGGGTCAACTGTATATGGATACTTGATGGTGACTTAATTGCTGGTTCAGATTTAGGATCAAGGGACTCCATGTGGCTCCCAGAGGAAACTGTGAAAGTTTAGATCACTGCACTTGTCATATTGTTTATTATTATTAGTAGTTATGTTTTACTTGACTCTTCCTCTTGTAAACTCCTTGGTGGCAGCTACCGTATCTTGCTCACCTTTATGTTGCCAGCGCTCTTCACAGTGCTTGATTCACAGTAAGTGCCCAGTAAAAACTGAATACATAAATCTGACAGAACATCCTGGACTTTTCACAACTTTGTATTTCTTTAGGCCTTACTCTTAGGACACACTGGAAAATGCTTTAAATCTTAAATAAAACGTAGTTGGTAAAGGAGTTAAGTAAGAAAAACAGTGGAGATGGAGAGTAAGGAGTTACAAGTTGGGAGAATGGAACTGAATAATAAGTAATGATAACTGGATAGAAGAATAATGAAACCTCTACTGTATAGGACAGGGAACTCTACTCAGTATTCTGTGATAACCTATATGATAAAAGCTTCTGAAAAAAAATGAATATATATGTATATATAACTGAATCACTGTGCTGTACACCTGAAGCTAACATAACATTGTAAATCAACTATACTCCAATAAAATTAAAAAAAAAGATTATAGTGATTCGACATAAAAAAGAATGAAACCTAAATAAAAATATTAAAAATAATATTTGAAAAAGTTAGTAGGAATTATTAAAAGGATTAATTTATAGGGTGTTACTTTCAAGGGGTCCTCATACCTGTGTCTTCATCTAATACCTATAAGCTAATATTAATTCACAGGCCTCCACCTTCAGCCCAGACTCTCTCTGAAGTTCATGATCCGTATATCTCCCTTTTTAAAAGACAGCCTCACTTTAAATGAACCATGAAAAGTATACACCACTAGTTTTGCACTTTGTAAAACATAATATGCTGCCTTCAAGGTTGTGGAAGTAGCAGTTAACAATGAGGATAGAAGGGGATTGGGAAGGCTATGAGCTCTCTGTTAGAGCTCAACGGACTGCCACGCTTCCTCATCCGACCTGCTGGGCTGACGTTCATGCCTGCACAACTCCCTGAACTTCTAGAAGTACCTTGCTGACAACTGGCACAGCCAGGTATATATCCTGGGAGCTCTCTTTCAGTCATCTGACACTTGGCTAAGATCAACTGTGGCTTCTTTCTTGCCATCTGCAATCATTTGTAAACCAGACCAAAATCAAAGCCTCCTCTGTCTCTCCGGCTGTCTCTGCACACCTGGTTCAGAAGTCCTGGGAAAGGTCAAACAGTATGGTCCTGGGATTAGGAGCTGGTTCAGGACCACAGGCAGTGGGCCAGGCTCTGTCTTGCAACCATTTCCTGTCAAACCATATCCATCAGGCAACTGGTCCAGTGAATTTTCTAAGATCTGATTGTGAGCCTTTAAATATCTCCTTATTACCCAGAGCGGTATTTTCACACTTTCAGAGCTCTGGAACCTTTTCCTCCTAAAGTAAGCTTTTGTAGAGTCTCAATAAATACAAGAGACACAAATGGCATTTACATGCACAATTATACATGAGTTCAAGTGTGTAACAACTATTATTGTAAACTTCATGAATGTGTGCCATAAGGATCTTAAAACAAACATGAAACTTGAAATCAGAGGTAACAGATGATTGTTGCAGTCATATCTGCCTCAGAATAGCTCACGGAAGTACTTCCTCCATAAAGTATCTGTGACAATCTGATGGACTTGGCTGTTCTCCTTTTGGGCTTTCACCATTATACTCTTATAATAGCACCTGAACTGGTTGGTCTCCCTTCATTAGGCTGAATTCTTTAATAACAGGGACATTTTCTTGTTCTTTGTTGTATTCCCAAGGCCCAGCACATTGTCTAAAATAAAGTACGCATACTTAGTAAACATATGTTGCTGAAAAAGTGTAACCCTTCCCATAAAGTGCCAGTATCATTTCAATATTGACTGAATGACTTGGTTAAACTTCCCCTGAGATTTTATGTATTGCAAAGTCATTCCTGACTTGTACCCAAATGACCATATAATATTTTTAATTTATTGGGGATCAAATACGTGAAGTTTAACTGACTGTGGTTTCCATAGAGAGCCTGGAGAGAAAAGCCACGCTTGAGGAAGGAAAAAGGCGGGATGCTACAAACTGTTCCTGATGGCGTCCAGGCCACCCTGGCCCTTGAAGACTCAAGCATAATCCCACCCTCTGGGATCCAGAAGAGAAGGTTCCTGGACTTGGTTGGGGGGCGTGGTCAGATTCAGGAAGGGACCTGGAACGGGGTGCTGTGGCTTACTCTAGTTAAACAGGAAAAGGGGGAGACAGATTCCTGTGAAGGGTGTCCTTCCGGGCCTGGGGGAGAATTAGCAGAGCATCCACCGAAGTACCAAGGAGACAGGATGCTTTTCCAGGAATGTCCATGTCAAAGTGAAGAATGAAGGAAGAAGTTATTCAAGTAAGTTACAGTGTTGTGGGGAGATCTGATGATTTCAGACCGAAAGTGTTCTGAACCTCAATCACATACATTCCATTCCTCACTGTACCACACTTGGCTTTTGTAGACATATTTAACAATCCACCAAATAAGCCAGAATACTTAATAACGAGTGGAAACCTTTTCAGTGTGTTACTGGGGAAGGGGGAGCAGTCAGTGATGCACTAGGTCTTCATGTACAAATAAGTGTTGATGAAAGTCGGTTCACTTTGGTGCTTACTGAGCATCTAGGGCGTACAGACCACGTGGGTGACATCCCCTCGCTACAAACTTGCAGTGGAATCGATGGGGCTGCACGTGCGGGAAGTAGCTCGAAGTGGTGGCAGAGGGTGGAAGCGGTCAGAAAGCAAAGTTATCCAGAGACTGGGAAACTTGAAATGTAAACTTATCCTCCGCCATGCCCATAACAGGGTCACTTACACTGATTTCCTTTCTGATTTCCCTCCTGTAAACGTGTTCTCCTCCCTTTGCCACGGAATCTCTCATCTAGTGCTTCTCCATCCAACAGTCACTCATCCTAGCTCAGTTATTCTGAGTCCTCCCTTGTTCCTGCCCTCCACAGCTAATTCATCACTAATTCCTATAGTCTATTCCCACATCTATTTTAAGTCTGTCTACCTGTCTTCTCCATCAACAATGAGATCTCTCTCCTGGACAACTTAGGAACCTCATGTCCAATCTTGCCCCTTCCACGGCTCTCTGCACAGCATCCAGAATAAACTTTAGGCAACCAGGCCGTGTCCCTCCACTGCTCAAACTTGTCAGCAGATTCCAGTGCACTGAGAATAAAACTCAGACTCCTCAGACGGTGACCAAGGTCCTCTGGCTCTGCTCCTCCTGGCTTTCCAACAGCACTCCACTCACTCCCATGCAGTAACCTTATGTCATCTTCTTTCAATTCCCTTTGAAAACCATCAGACAACTTTGCTCGGGGCTCTTTAACAGCACGTGAACATTCTGCCTTGTTTTACCTTCTCTCACTGGATTGCAGGTCACTTTGAGAGTCTCCCATCACATCCATTCTGCACATATTTGAGGGGCACTCCTGCGTTCCAGGCACTGGGCTGCAACGGTGGATGAGACGGTGACAACTCCCACTTCATGGAGTGTAGCGTGGAGTAGAGAAGATGGACAGAACATGTGTAAACAAATGCATTTACAAAATAAATGCAAACTGTGGGGGGTGCAGAGAGGAGAAGCAAGAGGAGATTCATGCGAGAATAGGGTGAATCACTTGAAAGTGGGTAGCATGAGGGGGTGGCATTTAAGCTCACACAGAGAGAGTGAACTGAGCTCACTGTAGGAACAGTGCAGAAGGGGTGTTGCGGGCAGAGGGCCAGTGTGTGAAAGACCAGTTAAAGCTCAGGGAACCCCAAGAATCAAATGAAGGTGGTTAGTGGGAATGGGGGTGGGGGGATGGGTACAGGTGATGGTGCAGAAGTAGGCAGGGGTCAGATCACTGGTAGGAAGGGTTGCATAAATACTTGTTGAGTTTTCATGAGGTGAATATACTCCAGCTGCAAAATTATACAGGCTAAAAAACTGAGGTCCTTAAAATTAAGGAAAAAAACCTAGAAGTGAGGTCTCCACATTTCCAGTTGAGTTCTCTTTCTAGTATCGCTATAGACCGTTAAGTCCACAGGGAGACACGGAAGCAGAGTGGAGATGTGATCACTCACATCTGAAGGTTAAGTGCCAGCTTCTATCGTGCACAGATTGAACGTGATTGACATGTACTAACTGACAGCCTTTTATCAGGATGCGTGACAGCTACTGAGTCTCCCTGAGTCCAGCTTCATTCTGAAAGCAGATACTGCTCTCTGCCTGAACGTTCCCTTTTCCCCAAACTCCTTTTGTCTAATCACGCTCTGTGTTTTCTCCATCTGGGGAGCTTGTTCTCATTCTCGGGACCAAGTTGTAACTCTCACAGATGAACTCTGGGAACCTGAGCAGCCTTGTGAGAAGCTGAAGAACTCTGCTGGAGAGATCTTGTGTGGAGGCTCTGAAATTACACGGAACACAGCTGAGTCTAAACTTCCGGCCACCCTTCCAAGGCCCTGGGCGTGAGTGGAGTCCTCTTGCACCCTTCAGATCAATTCAACTGCCAGCTGAGAACCTCCAAGTGATGCCAGTGAATGCCCCTTGGAGCAGGAGAATTAATCAACTAAGCCCTGTCTAAATCTTGGTCCACAACATCATGAGACATGATAAGATGGCTGTTGCTTTAAGGTGTCAGATTTTGGGGGTAGTTTCTTACGCAGCCAGTAACTGACACACGGAGAGCATGTGTAACTCTGTGAGGTGAAGAGTAGTAGCCACTAAAGAGATAATCAGAACTTTTCATAAACAGAGCCTGTACATGAGGCTGTCTGTATGTGGAGTGACCCGCAGCATAAGCCTAGATGGTTCAGCCCTGAGCTGCTCTGATTTATGGATCCCACCCAAAGCCCTGGGGTCTGCCTAAACTCTGCCTTTCACGGTCCTCGTTGAGGAAGGCTCTTGAAAACTCCAGACCTAATCCCTGGGCTCCCCCGAACACGATCACCTGCGTCCAGACTGCTGGGATGACTTCCACAAAGATTCTAAGATCGTGTTTATACCATCAAGGAACCAGTGCTAGTTCCTCAGCAGCTACTGCAGAGCTTTGGTCAATTTGTAGATTTCAATGAGATTGAAGATATGTGTAAGAGAAACTTTAGTAACTATCCTCCAATGCTAAGTAACCATCTCTCTGCTTTGCTTTGCCTAAGATTTCCTATGTCTTGGGTCTTACTTGGGCACCTTTTTTTGCCCAGAGGAAAATTATTAAAGGTTGATTCTGAAAGGACAGCAAAAGAGAAAGAAAATGACCAAGCAGGCACTGTTAAGCTAGGCTAAGAGAACGCAGGTGACACTCATGATTGTGGGGTTTTATTTATGTAATAATATACTCACAACAGACATCATTTTTATACACAGCTTATGTGATCTTTAGATATATCTCACTCCTCATCTTGATACGACATAATGCTAAAGAGTGGGTGCCTCAAAACACTTGGAGGTTTGTAATGTTTATAAAGGAATCATGTCAAGGATAGCAGAGGAGAAAACGATCAGAAGAGGCGTAATTTCTTACGTCAGTTGTCAGAACTGTAAGAAAGCCTTTTTGGAATAAATTAAAAAATTTTCCTTGTTATACAGTGCACATAAGTTATATTTCCATTGCATGCATGTTCTTTTTTTTAAGAAATTTCCAACAAGGAATTAACGATTAATAACACTACACCCTGCTTGCCTCTTTTCCATATTATCTCCTTTTTTAATAGCTTTGCTTGATTTCTTTTCATGCTTTGCCTCATAAATGCACTTATGCTTCTCAAGCTTTGTCTCTCAACATGGCTGAAACACTTAGGAGAGGCCATCTGTTCTCACCACCATGGTCAATTAAAAGAAGGATTCTACTGGGCATATACCCTGAGCAAACCATAATTCAAAAACAGTCAGGTACCACAATGTTCATTGCAGCTCTATTTACAATAGCCAGGACATGGAAGCAACCTAAATGTCCATCAACAGATGAATGGATAAAGAAGATGTGGTACATATACACAATGGAATATTACTCAGCCATAAAGGGAAACGAAATTGAATTATTTATAGTGAGGTAGATGGACCTAGAGTCTGTGATACAGAGTGAAGTAAGTCAGAAAGAGAAAAACAAATACCGTATGCTAACACATATATCTGGAATCTAAAAAAAAAAAAAAAGAAAAAATGGTTCTGAAGAACCTAAGGGCAGGACAGGAATAAAGATGCAGATGTACAGAATGGACTTGAGGACACGGGGAGGGGGAAGGGTAAGCTGGGACAAAGTGAGAGAGTGGCATAGACATATATACACTACCAAATGTAAAACAGATAGCTAGTGGGAAGCAGCCACATAGCATAGGGAGATCAGCTCGGAGCTTTGTGACCACCTACAGGGGTGAGATAGGGAGGCTGGGAGGGAGACGCAAGAGGGAGGAGATATGGGGATATATGTATATGTATAGCTGATTCACTTTGTTATACAGCAGCAACTAACACACCATTGTAAAGCAGTTATACTCCAATAAAGATGTTAAAAAAATAAAAATAAAAGGATTAAAAAATAGAAATGTTGATCACCTACTTCTTTACCAACAGCTGTAGGACAAAACTCACCATTACAAAGGTGTGAGAGTGTCTCTATTACGAGCCTTTGGTCAGGTTAAAAATGTAAGGTAAGGTCCATGTCTGCGAGCTGCCATATACTTTACAGATCCTTAATTGTGGCCATTTCTTGATTTTTTTCATCAAAATGTGACTATACTAAACTGTGAGCTATGAGAACTCTTTTGGTATATCTGAACGGCTGTCCAATAGAAGCCAGGTGAGATTTCTAATGGTTTGCTCTGGGTATTAAGTATGGAGACAGAAGGTAAGCAGACTGTAGTTGGTAAAAGAAAATGATTCCTAACCATGAGGACTATCCATCAGTAGAACAGCCTGCTCCTATGATGGGGTAATGGGTTGAGTTGTGTACTCCTGGAAAGATATGTCGAAGTCCTAACCCCTGGTACCTGTGAATGGGACTTTATTTGGAAACAGAGTCTTTGCAGATGTAATCAAGTTAAGATGAGGTCATTAGGGTGGGCCCTAATCCAATATGATGTGGTCTTTTTAAGAAAAGATAAAACACACAGGTAAAACACCATATGAAGAGAGAGACACAAAAACAGTCTCTGAAGAGGGCGACAGAATTGGAGTTTTGCTGCCACCTGCCCAGGAACACCTAGGGTTACCAGAAGCTGGAAGAGGCAAGGAATCCTCCTCCCTTAGAAGCTTCCAAGGGACTATGCTCTTGGCCAACACCTTGATTACGCACTTGTAGCCTGCAGACTGTTACAGAATAAATTTCTGTTTTAAGCCCCCTAGTTTGTAGTACTTTGTTATGGTGGCCCTAGAAAACTAACACAGGTGGTCAGCTTCCCTGTCTTCATCACTTGAGATGTTAAAGCAGAATATCTGAGGTTATAAGGAAATTCATAAATCAACTAAGTATTCACTTAGACAACCTTTATGTTTCTTCCAGTCTCAAAATTGCCTTCATTTTTAATATACTTTTATATGGTCTGTAAATGATATTTGAGGTTTTAATAAGATCATGTATCACCATTATTATTTAATACTGTTGCAGAAGTTCTGGCCAATTCAATAAGGCATAAAGAAAAATAGTCGGAAAAACTCCTGGCAATGAAATGACTAAATTATTATTACCTGCTGAGAAAAATAAGTTGGATAAACAGGAAATCCAAGGAAATGAAATGAAAAAGATTCCAAATTGATACTAGTCCTGCATAGTAACTAGATAAGAGATTAATAAGCAAAGATAAATAGTTTTCTATATTTTAGTACTAACTGTGTTAGAATGTAATTTGAAAAAGATGCTGTTCATGGTAGCAACATAAAATTTAACATAGGGGTGGCCTAGGACTTCTGTGAGTAAATTTACAGAACTCTACGAAGAGAAATAAAGGAAGTCTACATTACATGGAGACATACAATGTGCTTGACTGGGAAGAATGGATAGTGTGAAGGTATTACTTCTACTCAAATAAATGTACAGATTTTGTGTAATTTGATCTAAAAGTTCGAACAGGATTTTTTGGAGAACATAAAAAATGATTTTAAAGTCCATTCAGAAATAAAATAATAAATGTTAAACATCTCTTGGTATTGGAATTCTGACTAATGAAATTAAAATGCAAACACAAATTGATAAACTATTTAGAATAAATATGGTAGAAAAAAGCTTCCTAACCTTGTCATATAGAGAGATTTTATCAATACATATCAGTAAGAAAAAGGAGTAAAAATCACAATGAAAACATACACAAGGATAAAGACATATAATTCACCGGAAAAGACATACAAATAGAAAATGAATATTGTGATAAACACACAAATATCCATTTAAAAATAATGACGTAATATTTTCCAAAAGTTAGGTTGGAATTTTTTAAGTGAAACAACCAATGTTGAAGGTTGGGAAAGTGCCTGGAAAAATAAACAGATGCAATCTTCCTAGAGAGACATTTAGGCACATGAATCTATAGCCTTAAGATCTGTGATACCCTCAAACCCAATATTCCATGTTTTAGGAATTTACCCTAAAACAAAAGGATGCCCCAAAGTACTGATATATGGAGAGACAAATAGAGCAATGGAACAGAAGAAAGTGCCCAGAAATAAACTCACAAATAGATGGTCAATTGATTTTCGATCAAAGTGCCAAACTAATTAAATGGGAAAACAGTGGTCTTTTCAACAAATGGTGCTGAAGTATCTGGATATCCACATGGAACAAACGAACCTCTTATACATAATAATTAGATCCACTAGATTTAATTGCTGGATCTAATGGATCTTAGACCTAAATGTAAAATTTAAAACTATAAGACATTTTTTTACAAAAGGAAATAATTTTCAAGACCTTGGCATAAGCAAAGTTTTCTTAGATAGATAGGATTTAAAGAGCAGGAATCATAAAAGAAAAAAAACTGATAAAATTGTATGTCACCAAAATTAACAATATCTGTCTGCTCTTTGAAAGGCACTGTTGAGAAAATGAAAGACAATCCAGTCTGGGAAAACATATTCACAATACAGTTATCTTACAAGGGTTGTATCCAGATTATAGTAAAGAACTCATTCAACTCAACAATAAGAAGACAAGCAATTTTTTAAAATGGGAAAAATAGTTGAACAAAAGAAGATATATTTCACTAAAGATATACAAATGTCCAATACGCTCATTATAAAATACTCAATAGTCATCAGGAAAATTAAAATGAAATCCACATGAGATAGCACTACATACCCACTAGAATGGCTAAAATTAAAAAGACTGACGGTACCAAATGGTGGCAAAGATGTGGATTAACTAAAACTCTTATACATTGCTGGTGGAAAAGTAAAACATGAAAGAGCAGTGAGAACAGATGAATAGGGTTCAAGGTCTAAGTGGGTTCAGGGAGCTAGGCCACGGTGGGGTAAGAGTGAGGGCAGATCTTGCTATGCCCAGTTTCTGAGAGAGATAGATGCTAGCAAGAGGGGTATTTTCTGCTGGGATTAGACTGAGTCAGAGCTTCGGGTTAGCAAGTCTCATACCTGATCCCAGCCCCTCTCCTGCTGGGGTGCAAAGCACCAGCTGTGGAAAAATGTTCACGTTTATTTTCTTGTTAATAGTAACCTTGAATTCAAAATCCTGCAGGGGGCCAAAATATATTAAGATATAAACTGAGGCATGTGTGCTAACATGTGCACTCTTGTGTAATAATGAAACATTGTCCCATTCATGTGCTGGTTGTGTCCTTGCGCTGCCTGTGCAGTTTGAGGACATCAGTGAATTCCGTTTTCCCTATTTTCCAGTAAGCCATGTAAGGCAAACTGTAATAACCTCATTTTGCAGCTGAGCTATCAGGGCACAGAGAGTTTAAGCAACTAATCCAAGTTCCCCAAGCAAGTGAGCCCTGGAAAATAAACAGAGCCCAGTTCCTTTTATTACCCTCACAGGGATGCATCTAATAGTCCATTTTAATCCAGCATTCAAACCATTTTAACATAACCTAAGACTTTTCTTCTAATTGAATAAGGTGTATAACAACCAAGCCCTTAGTAAAATATATATTTAGCACTACAAACACTTAAAAAATAAACCGTAACAATTCAACAAGCTTTTCACCTACTCATACCTGGTTTCTAGCATTTCTATTGTGCTGAAACAGTTTATGATATTGCTAACAATTACTGCTGGGTATCAGACCACATAAATATTTAATGATGCCATTAATTTCTGAAAGGGAACCTTGACATTAGGTTTAAATGGATAAGGAATTTATTTCCCTATATTTTGCACTGATATTTAATTTGAGGTTCTTGGATTGAAGCCTCAGATCTATGACTGATTAGAATTTGACATTGCTCTTTGGGTGTTTCTCTTCACCTTTAAATATGGGCTTTTCTCTGCCTTGTGCAGCACGTAAAAAGAGGACTATTCAGCTCTCCAACAGACCAGCATCTGCTGACCATTCGTTGGCTGGATTTCTTAGCTAATGTCCTCTCTCTTGCTCATTTCTTGAATGCCTGGGAGATTTCGCTTTACATTTGCTAAGGCTGGTTCATTAAAATACTAATTTTAAACTGTAATTATCTGTTGGTTCATATCTACGGTTGAAGCACAGTGGCACTGATATCTTCGAACTGCAGGAGAATTTCACATCTGTTCTCATCCCCTGGGGCCTCCAGCAAGAGTTACCTTGGCCCTCACTCGAAAGAAGGCAGTTTGAAAGAGATGGAGAGAGCTGTATTTTAAGAAGAGGAACAAAGGCAAGCAGGAAGAATTGTAAATATGGTAAATAGACTCCATTGTAAAAGTATTCATGATAATACCTTCTGGGGAAAAAACAAAAGCTATCAAATCGGAAGCATAGCAGGTAATAGTTCTGTTCAGGTTGGGAGGATTTTAACTGTGCAGCAGCTATTCTAATTCCTGGAGGGTTTGCAATCTGCTGGCCCAATCGGTGGGAGCAGGGTGGAGTACGTTATTTCTTGTTTTAAGAGAAAGGTCAATGATATCTTTAGCCTGGAATGGCATCAGCCAGACAAGGGAATGCCCTTTGGATGGCAGAACTGATTACAATTCTCAGACTTAAGGTAAAAATATGTGAGAAAGAAAAAAAACAAAAAAGGCAAAATAAGTAAAACAGAAAGGGTTTTTTAAAAGGAAATAGGAATAAAAAGAAGGATAGGATAGAGGAAAGAGGAAGAGGAAGAAAAAACATCCTAGGGAGCAGCTGCAGTATTTTTTGAGCACGAACTACACACAAGGAGAGAGATTAAAAGAGCCATTCACTGAATGTTTATGATGTGCTTGGTGATTCGGGTCTTTGGGTCAGGTGGGTATTATCTTCATTGTACAGATGAGGAAAATGAGGCTTGGAGAGATCAGAATCTGGGTTTGAGACCCTGGTTGTCTAACCCTATAGCTTTTACATTATGCGACATTGTCCTTCAATATTTCAGAGAGGTACAGCGATGAATAAGACAGGAATCCTTCCTTCAAAGAGTTCATGGCCTATAGTTTAAATTGTAAAAGCAGTGTCATCCATATGCTACAGAAACTTGCTTCATTTAACCGAGGGTTCTGGCTTGCTTAGAGAATCTGCCTTAAGTCATTTGGGGAAATTCACTTCAGAGCATTTCACTTCTACGTGAATGTTGCCCCTGCGCATGCGCAGAGTTAGCTTTGTTCGTAGGGAGAGGGTCTTCCCGGCTGCCCACGATTGGAGAGGAGTGGTGCAGGGGCGGGGGGGGGGGGTCTCTTACTCTGGCGTAGGGCAAGGCAAGCGTGGAGGAATGTAGGGAGAATTCTCCGTAACACTGAGGCTACTTTACCATTTTCTAGAGGCTGTTTCTTTATCTTTTAATATGTTCCAGACTCAGTCCTGACGAGCAAAACTCTAACGTTGGCCCATAGATCGTACCACCTCCTGGTTCCCACACACAGCGTCCACCACCAGAATTACAAGAGATTCAAAATTTTTCTTGTGTCACCTTCCAACTCTACCCCCTTCATCCCCACATTGCTTGAATAAATTAACCGGAGGAAAAAATAATAGTGATGGAAGCATAGCAACACTGCGGCTGGAGGGGCAGATGACTTTGACAGGGAATAGCCGGTGCTTCAAGTACAGTGTAAAATGCTGCTGCCTTTGTCTACATGTGAGAAGTAAGTCTCCAGGTGCTGAGAACAAAAAAAGGGAAAGATCTTTTAAATCTTTGAGCAGACAAATAAGTGTTTCAACAATGGCCAACCAAAGGGAAGATAGAGAAGTTTAGGAGGACAAAAAAAAACCTCTCTTCTGTTCTGAGTGTAGAAGGAGGTAAAGCAAGTGAGAGCTAAGTCCAGCTTAATGAGAGCTAAATCAAGGGATGCTCTATTGACAAATTAATTTGGAAATCGTTTAAGAAAAATTGTGCTTCAGCTCTTATTTATATCTGCTGGAGAGAATGGGCTACGATCTCTCCCTTGTGTTAAATAACAATCATTTAACCCAGGAAATTACAGTCCATTTTTCTTTTATATCTCTAGGACCCAGGGACTGGATTGTTAATAATTTAGCTAATTGAGTAAAACCTAATGCTTCAAATCTTGAAGCAGGGAAATAAAAATTCAAGATTTCCTGTAGATATGGGATGCATAATATTTAATGCTTCAGAGATCATTAGTAAAAGAAAATATTACAGCCATACACACCCTCTGAGAGTCTAATGAACGCCTCCCAGCTGCTGTTGAAAAATCAGCAGCAGCATCGGTACCAATTTCAAGACAAAGCACAGCTGACAGATGTTTGAAGGGATAAATCAGGCTGTACAAGGATTAAAATAATAAGTCCCCAGTGCCTTTTAAAGGCAGAGGTGCCTCAGCAAACTATTTCCAGCCACTTGAGTACAACTGAAAGATCCTGGGGGTCATTAGCTAGTAGCTCAGTAGGTGTCTGAGTGGTTTATTACTAAAACCCAGCACAAGTTCTTAACCACACCAAGTTTTAAGTAAGAACAGCTTTTGCCGTTACTTCTGTTTTAAGGGAGTCTCGAGGATTCTACTTCAGTTACAATGTTTGGGAAATGCTGTGATTAAATGGGAATCATCTGGCCAATAAAATGAAACACAACTGACAGTGATTCTTTTTGTACATTGTTAAGGATGCTTATCATGGTAATACAGCTATCACATAAAAAGGATGGCAAACGCACTCTTTATTGAGAAATGGTACTTATTGGGAATGCATTATGTGTCTATTCCTATTGATCATTTATAAGGTGGGTTAGTGGGATTTTATAACAAATACAAATGGTTAGGGCTTCATTCCAAACTATGGAACCCTTGGGAACTACAGACTTCTCCTACAACAACTCCCAGGATACGGCTTTATTACACCAGTTACTAAAATGCATTGTAATGGTTTGAATGCATGCTAGCTACACCCCCCTTGCCCATATCAGATGTGAGCCTACTGAGGGCAAAACTTGGATCCGAGTCACCTTCTGTCCCTCAGAGCCTTAGACGATGACTGTAATACACATATTTGATAAAGGTCTTAGTATTTTCCTGTGTCATAGTGTGACGGTTAATTTTATGGTCAATTTGACTGGGTCTTGGGGTGCTTAGATATTTGGTGAAACATTATTCTGGGTGTTTCTGTGAGAGTGTTTTTGGACGAAATTAGCATTTAAGTCAGTAGACTGAGTAAAGCAGACTGCTCTCCCTAATGTAGGTGGGCCTCGGCCAATCAGCTGAAGGCCTGAATAGAACGAAAAGACTGACCCTTCCCTGAGTAAGACAGAAGACTTCCTGCCTGCCAGCCTTCAAACTGGAACATTAGCTTTTCTCCTTGCCTTTGAACTTGGACTGAAATATTGGCTCTTCCTGAGTCTTGAGCCTGCTGGTCTTTGGACTGGAACCGCACCACTGGTTCCTCTCCTGGATCTCCACCTTGCCGACTCACCCTGCAGACCTTGGGACTTGCCAGCCTCCATAATCATATGGACCAGGAAGGATACAATAAATGGTTCTGACTAAAGTGTCTTTAGGCTACTAAAGTGTAAAATGTAAGCAGTTACAAGGGAGGCAATGACTGACAGACAGTCCAGCCTCTCTAAGTCTGTGGTTCATTACTCTGGCCTTGTGTTAGAATCAGTGCTCCTTCGAGTATGATCCACAAACTGTCACCAGTCCAAGATAAATCCTTCTGTGTTTAGAAACTTTTATAGCAATTTGCCATTTGCAACAGCATCCAATCATGTGGTTTTTCATTTTATGAAAGTATCAGATTGGAACTTAAAACAAGCAACAACGGCAACAACTGGTCATTTACAAAAAAATGGTTTGAGAAACACTGACCTAGAAAGTTTGTGCCACCTCAGACCAATTAATTCAGGATGCGAGGGATGTGAAGGCTGAGCATCTCCTGGGTATTAAGCTCCTCAGGGGATTCTAATGTGGTAATACTAAATAGATCTAACAACTGGCTCAGCACAGGTACTAGCCAATCAGAATGGTGGCTGGTCAGTGCCCACCAATCAGAACAGACACAGGCTATAACCAATCAGCACTACAGTACCAGCTGAAGAGCAGCCTTTCACGTTAAAGGGTCCAAATGGGATGAATCCCTAGATGAAGACATCTGAGTTAATTTGGATAGATGAGGCCACATGTGAAGGGAAGATATTTTTCTTATCCATATAGATGTGCTTTAAAGGTATTCAAATTGGAAATTTATGAGTACACACTGGCTATGAAGTAGAGTTAAACTTCGTTGTGGAATGGAGCTAAGGTACACTGGGGTTCAAATTATGTCCCTCAAAATGTGACAGCCATCTAGAGTTAAAAGCTACCATAATGCAGTATCCTGTCTCCCAATAAGAAAATAAAGGGATATCTATGCTATTAGACTGCTATACTCTGAGAGCTATAACTATGTCAAGTGGATCTTATTCAACAGGGTAGAACATATCACCATATTTTTCAAATAAGCATTATTGAACATTATCAATCTAATACACTTCTTTTCAGATTTGTAAATCATTTCAAATTGATATAACAAATATTTTTGTAGTGGAGATGCAAAATAATCCTCTTCTGGAAAATATTATTATTATTAATAAGATCTGTGTTTCTTTGTTTCTTTATCCTTGATTTGAGATATGGAATTCTCATACTGTGAATCTCTCTCTTTCTATATATATATATAATATATACACATATATATCACATGGATTCTTAGATACCAGACATCTTAATAATCATTCTTCTACAAAGAAAATGTGGTTTTTAAAGTTAAGATGAAGCAATGACACTTCAAACTGTTCTTATTTTGGCAATCTAAAAGCCCAAGGAATGTTTTCTGCCTAATCCTTCTTAGTAGATTTTCTTCAATTACTGATTCCTGCATTGTCATTACAATTTGAGAAGTTACCATTATCTAATTGAATTCTCCTCTTTATTCTGAATTTGTTCTATACCATCACTGGCAAGTTGGTCATCCTGTCTGTGTTGAAACATGTCCAGTGACAGGTATCTCCCAAGAGATCCTATGTCATCTTTAAATTCTCTATTACAGTTCATCCTGATATGAGCTGAACATTGCCTGCCTATAATACTATTGAGTGGTCTGTGTTCTCTCCCTCTCTCTCTCTCTCAGTCTCTCTCTGGAGTCCCAGAGAAGAAGCTCAGTGAATCTATACAATAAACCTTCTAACACTGGAAGACATTCATATCATTGAACCAGCCCCTCTTTAGACTAAATGCCTCCACTTGCTTCAATCATAAGCTGTCCTTCAGTTCCCATAACCATCCTGGTGACTTTGCTCTTATTGATACTGTTTCACAGTACATTGTTCACCGCTAGTGGGCTCTTCTTCTGAGTTGAATGTGAGATAGCTATTTATCCTCATCCTGTTTATGCCACTTATATTGGTCATTTAAATTATATAACTTAATACAATATTACATAAGCTGATGAAATATGAGTGAGAAAAGAAAGTTATCATTTATATGAAAATCAAGTTGAATGCTTAGAGAAACTTGTTGCAGATGAGTCTCTTAAAATATTTCTGTCGAGCTAAGTGAGAGCAAGAAAACTGTAAAAGGACAAAAGAAAAAAATATCAAAATTCTAAAAAGATTTGAATGGATTGGAAGTTGTCTTTAAGTAATTGCTCCATTAAAAAAAAAAGCAGCTAGAAATCCTAGATAATTAATGATGGGGTTTGTTTAAGTGAGATAATGAAAAACTCCAGTCAGGGGACCCATACGCAGGGGGATGATATTCCAAATATTATTATAACCAACGAGAACATACGCCTAGCAAATGGGAATGGAGGCCAGTCACAAATCACAGAGATGGCCGTATCAGGGTGTATTTGGTGGAAGGTCAGCTCCACCAGCAAAGGAAAAGGCTTGATCCTACACCAAAAAATGTGTAAAAGAATGAACATTCATAGTTGAAGTTAAAAGGTTTAATGCACATTTGATAGTTTTACGAATCACTTAAAGAGTTGCTATGATAAGCTGGAGATGCAATCTGAAAAATGGTTGCCTGACCCCAAAGAGCATTTACTTGACATCTGTGTATATTGCCTGCGAATGCTTTATGTTATCACTTTTCTCTTACTAAATACCACAGTCTATTAATACAGTATAGGGTTGCATAAGCATTCGTAAAACTTATGCACATTTGGAAAGCTTTGGCCATATTGATGACTCAAAACTTTAGTTTATTGCAACTAAAACTTTTCCATACTTGCTCACCATATATCGTTTATCCTCTGGTGGTGCTGTTCTTTTTGTATCCAAGTGCCAGACCTTAAAATGATCCCTTTTAACTTTCTTCTTTGTGGATTTGGTCCATCATTCTAGCCTGCTGAGATCTTTTTGAAACCTGTCAACCAACATATCCTGCCCCTGTCTCTCTGAGCCTCATGTCATCAGCTAATAAGTAAGACTTGTGTCTGCCCTTTTAAAATCTGACCTTGTCAGAAGGCTCCCTCGGCAGTCAAGCTGATGACTATAGATACTTCCTCCATTTCTTCCTCACTGGAATAATTTGTGCTTGCAGTCACAACTCTGACTGTCCCAAGATGCCAGGGCTGTCTTTCGGCAAAGCCTCATGTGCACTGCTTTCCCTGTCTTGTCCACAATTGCATTTAGTCTAATACACAGAGCATTTAATAAACGTATTTAGATCAGAGAATTTCATTCTTTTTTCTGGCATAGGACGATAAGGAAAGCCTATCTGGAAAGAAACAAAAACAAAAACAGCTGCTACTTTCCCCAGCCATCAGACACACAAACTGCTCTGAAACGATCCCCAAAGCCATGAACCTAAACTTGGGAGAAGAATGAGCACAGACAAATTAAGATGTTTTAGAAACTATCTGAACATACAATTGAGCCAGCACTATTTCTTACATCAGGATTTGAATATTGCAAAAGACTATATTGATTGCCTAAACCTAAAAATAATTTCATTAATAGAGGCAGATGTAATGTGATTTAATATGCAAATTAATGCTGCATTCACTGAAAAATATTAAATAACCCCATTTAGCAATTTGACTGAAAATCTCTAATAAAATTCAAGATGGCTTTGTTTTCTTTCTTCACAATTTTACTGAAAACTCTTGAAAGACAATAACTGTGTTCTGAATATTCCACACAGAGGTCTAGAAATAGGCCCAAACTAATGTGAGCTAGAGTGTTTATTATTCTTTGAATGTTGTTCTAAATTAAGCAGACAAGTTGTAGAAGAGTTAACTACTGTGAACTGGAAAACCTCCAATTAAATGGTTGGATTCCAACCTCTCCTTGACTCAAAGGCTGGAGGACATTATCAACTCGTAGGGAAATCAAGACTGAAAACAAGGGCTGGTTTAGACAACAAAACACTCTGATTCACTCTCTCCATGTTGACAAAATACTCTATGCCCACAGACCTAGGCTATGTCCACATTCACACACACCAATTGGGAACAAAAACAAGTGAGCGTTTAAATTTAGACCAATTATGACAGCAAAAGCTGTGTTCTCTGGCTTTCTACCAAACCCAACGCTGCAGAAACCAGCACTTCACTATTCCCCTGGCCCCCGTGTGTGCTCTAATAGCAGGACTAGCTATTTAGACCCCGCAGGACTGACTCCGAGAGTCACTTGGGGAAGCTGGGATGTGGGCTGGCAGTTTCGCTTGTGGTCCTGCAGCATCTCAGGATGATAGGGGCAGCAGTGGGACCCAGCATCCCCTAGGAGGAGGTGAGGGAGGGCCCCTCAGGCACTGCATTTTTTTCTCATTCTTAAATCCTACAAGCAACCTTTGCAGCTTCTCTTTTTAAAAAATATTTTAAAATAGTGCTAAAATATACATAACATAAAATTTACATTTTAATGATTTTTAAGTGTACAATTCAGCAGCATTAAGCACATTCACATTGTTGTGCAACCAACATCATTATCTAGTTCCAAAACTTCTTCATCACCCCAAACAGAAACTCTGCAACCATTAAGCAATAACTCCCCATTCACCCCAAGGCCCTGGTAACCTACCTTCTGGCTCTGTAAATTTGCTTCTTCTAAATACTGTGTATAAGCAGACTCATACAGTATTTGTCCATCTGTGTCTGGTTTATTTTACTTAGCATAATGCTTTCAAGACTCATCCATGTTGTAGCATATATTAGGACTTCATTCCTTCCTATGGCTGAATAACATTCTGTTGTATGTAAGTACCATGTTTTGCTCATCCGTTCATCCGGTGATGGACACTTGGTTTGTCTTCACCGTTGGCTATCCTGAATAGATTCTTCAACGAACACTGGTGGACAAGTATATGTTTGAGTCCTATTTTCAATTCTTTTCAATTTCCTTGTTTTTCAATACCGAGAAGTGGGATGGCTGCATCATATGGTAATTCCATGTTTAGCTTTCTGAGGAACGGCCAAACTGATTTCCACAGCAAATGCACCATTTTACATTCCAACCAGGAGTGCACAAGAGTTCTAATTTGCAGCTTATCTCCAGACCCAGGCATAGTGGTTAGTTCAGCTGACAGTTACCATGAAGTTACCTGGCATCCTTACTCCACCTCGGACTCCAAAAGATAAATTTTACTATAAGCCATTACAGTTTACCAGCCCCAGACCTATGGTTGCCCTCGGGAGTTTCCTTCACTATCACCTTTTTTTCTATGCTTTAGGCTAATTACTCTCCCATTAACATAGCCTTCATTCATTCACTCTCCGTCTCCCTCTCTGCTGAAAAGTCTAATCCACCTCCGAATCGAACTCATCTAAACCACCTAGGGCCAACGTTTATCCAAGTTGGCATCCTCACCACCACTTCCTCAGCCTCTGCCTGACCTCACTTGAGCCCTCAGCGTTTCTTCCTGATATCCTCGCTGCTCTTTAGTGAACGTTCCTCTTGCTGCCATCTTCCTAGGGCCGGCTCCCCTCTTACCAAGATGAGGCGAGATGCTGCTTTTAATTCAATGCAGTCTTATGGCCGCAGTAACCGAATTCTATGTAAAACTCTTAGCCAGAGAAAGGAGGCTGATAATTAATGGCCACTCCTATAGGAATCTGCTTCACCTTTTTCTAGCATTTACACTTTCCTTTTAGTCCTTCATCTGCCTCCATCCTGCTTGGTGGCTGTACTTATCTCACGGCAACAGCTTCCACACTTGTCCAAACTTGTCTCACTGCCTCTGAAGTGCACCTAAGTCGAATCCATCTTGTCAACTGCAATCACAGTACAGCTCATACAGCACAAATTCTTTCACTCAAACCCCCTTCAACTCTCCCTTAGTTCCTACTCAGGATGATTCCAACACATAACTCCCGCAGTTGGCCCAACTTCCCACGATGGCCCAACTTCCCACGATGGCCCAACTCACATTCCCCTCGTGATCGCCTACTGTTTCCTAGCTGTGTTTCTTGTCTGCCCAGGCTGTGCACGTCCTCTGCATCTGGCTCATGACTTAGCTTTTGGGTTCTCGTTCACCAAGACCCTTTGCCTAATGAGCCTCTACACTTGTTCAAGGATAGAGTTTATGTGATGACTCCAGCTAGATGTGCAATGCATATCCTCTGCTGGTCTCGTGTAGTTTACAGCACTTGGTTTATGTTTTAGTTTGATCTGAAAAGTATTCGGTGAGCTTGGAGTGCTGCTAGAAGAGCGCAGACGGCCGGCTGCCAAATGGTCTCAATCAGCTCGCCTTGGGACATTCACTAACATCAGGCGCTATCCTCAGACTGGTAGGTGGGGAACCTGACTCTGAAAGCTTATGTTGGGCAGTATTATTTCTTAGGAATGGGTACACGTTACCTGAGCCTATAGAACTGGTGTGTGTGTGTGTGTGTGTGTGTGTGTGTGTGTGTGTGTATGCATTGTAGGAGGCCATGACATTAATTTATAATGACAACTATAACCTACAGGGATCGAAGCCTGTGAGTCACATGAGTAGAAGAGTCTCTCCCTGATGGATAGACTTAAACTAGAAGCCAATTTCTAACCAGAATATTAAGTGACTGCAGAATCAGAACAAGTGGCTGGTCGATGACCCAAAATGGGGACTCCTTTGTCACAGGTCTGAACGGCTCATCTCCTCAGGCCAATGCGCACTGGACTTCGGAGTTCCCTCCTCTCTGGGCTGACGACCTTCTGTCGATTCTGTTTTCTCCAAACAGCCTACATACAATTCACCTCAGGATCACCTCTCCCAGCCCTAACACATGCCTTGAGACATTCAGGCACCTTTGAGTGTAGCTTTGTTTTCCTGAAATGTGCAGCAGCACACCGTCTGTGGCTTACCCTCAGAGCAAGGGCAACTCCTGTGAACGTGTCTACGTGTACCTTCCTAGTTTACCTCCCAGAGGCAAAGCTATTTTCTCCCTTCTCTGAGCTCTTAGGACGGACTTTATTGTTCTGTCATGCACTCATTATTCTGTGGCACTGTGCACTAACTCTATTGCACTACAAGTACTTGGGCTCAGCCTTTATTTCCACGTCTGGATGGAAAACTCTTTGAGGACTAGTCCAGTGTCTTGTAGGTCTATCTACACCCTATACAGCCTACCTGCCACACAGCAGGTATTCAGCTAATACTATTGAGAAAAGAAACAACTTAGTAAATATTCCGTGATAAATTCCCTCCAATTGTTCCTTCTCTCAGTTGTGTCTACCATTTGTGATTGTCTTGATAATTTTTAATGTTGGCTGTCCACGAAAATGCTCTGAATGAAATTAAGTAAATTAAAAATTTTAAAATTAAAAAAAATTAATTATCCAATGCATCCAGGCCTTCAGTGGTTAACTGTGGAGAAACAGTCTCTGCTAAGTTGAAAAGGGCTTCCTTTGGGGAGAAAACTGGATTTGGAGGTTATTCGGGTTCTGCTTCCACCCTGCCAAGTGGCTTCTACTTGGGGCTGGGAATGGGCCCTTGGCTGCTGCTTGTCTGAGAATCTGGCCTCCCTTGACTGGAGCAGCAAGTCTCAGAGTTACAGGAGAACACGCCGGATTTCCTCAGCCGTGTTGCTGGCCCCAGCAGTCTGAAGAGGAACCCTTATTCATTAGGAGTAACAGATATTTTTTTTCCCCTGACATCTTTAGATACTCCAGAGGGAGACAAGATGCAAACCGAGTGAACATGGCTCCTAGCTTTGCTGCACGGTACTGGGTGATCCGGGGTGCTCAGTACTCATCTTCTGATTTCAATGAGGGAAAGGGAAAGAATAGGAAAGGAGAACACGAGAACGGAAAACCCTTTCTCCCCGCAAAATTGGTGCAAGCAAAATCTCCACTTGCTGAGGGTCCCAAGAGAAGTGCTATCTCGAAGCATTCTGTGATGGGGCCGTGGGCCCAGACAATAGGACTGGGACAGGACAGAGGGCACAGGGGATGCTTCCCTGCCTTTTGTTTCACACAGACTCAACAATGGACCCGTCAGGGGAATCCAATAAGTTTCTTATGGAACCTTTCTGTTTTCAGTGTGAATTACTGAACAATCCTCCATACTGATTTTTATCTCCTCACAAGATAAATTTCAGTTTCTGTTGGCACATTCCTATTCAGGGCACCGCTCTCAAATGATGTTAAAAAAAAGAAAAAATCCCTACAGGTAGTGGAACAAAATAGGCTAGAAAAGTCAGTGAGAAGAGCTTCTTCCCTTTTTCTTGTTGTCAGAAAAGTGTAGGTGCTTAAATATATGTCCTAACGCAATATATCACTCATTTGGATTATAATTATTGGTTATGTCTGGCCTCAAATTCATACTGGAATAAATTAAATTTATTTTCTATTCCTGCTTCTCTCTCTTCTGTGTGTATATGTGATGGGGGGGGTGTGTGTTAAATAAAAGAGCAAATAAAATCTCACCATTAGCTCACTCCTAGTATGATAGTTTTATGTTATTGGTTCCTTATTTTAAAAAGTACATCCATTCATTTTTTTCATTTATTCAACAAATATTTATTAAGTGCCTGTCATGCATGTACCTCACTTGATGCTGTATATACCCTCATTTAGCCGATCTTTGTATCTTGAATTTCTTTGAATTCCTAGAAATGGAGTAACCCTTCTCACATAAACATAAGACTTCCCTATTCCCAGCACCTTAGAAAGAATATTGGAGTCTTTTTTTTTTTTTTTTTTTTTTTTTTTGCGGTACGCGGGGCTCTCACTGTTTTGGCCTCTCCCGTTGCGGAGCACAGGCTCCGGACGCGCAGGCTCAAGCGGCCATGGCTCACGGGCCCAGCCACTCCGCGGCATGTGGGATCCTCCCGGACCGGGGCACGAACCCATGTCCCCTGCGTCGGCAGGCGGACTCTCAACCACTGAGCCACCAGGGAAGCCCAGGAAGAATATTGCAGTCTTTTTGAAGATGATGTGCAAGGCGAGTGCTGGATTCTTCTAAACACAGAATCACTGCCCCACAAACTGGAAAAAACACACTTTGCTGCCGATGGCCTGATAAAAAATATAAGGTGAGGTACTGAAGAACTAGGTTCACCTCTGAGATAATGGTGTTAAGCCATGAGAATTACTTTATTTCCACCATGTCCTCCCACCACATTATCTAGTTTGTTTCAATAGATTTATTCAAAATAGCACAAGAACAGAATCTAGAACCTAAAACTAGACCATGTACTCAAACAACCTAACTTCATGCCAAATATTGTAACCTCTAAAGGCATATACATATACAAGGTAGATAAATAGAAGCTGATACTTTTTTTTCAATTTGTTGCTGTCCATTAACATTAGCTCTGTGATTCCTTTATCCAGAGAAACAAAGGAGATCACAGAAAGCATTACATATGTGCAACAGAGCCAGCAAAGTAACTTGCAAAGTTAGTTAAAAGGCGTATTAACACATTTTTCTCACACTTTTAAATGAAAATCCATAAAACGTTGTGGCCAAGCAAATTAATTTAGGATTTAATTAGAGATGTTAGAAAATAGATTCTGGGTTAATACAAAAGAGATCAGAAAGAAAGTTGTTTCCACTGTATTAATATTTTTTATTACAGTTTGTCTTAACTAACCAAATTGTTTCATCCTATGCTCAATTACTTTTGATATAATCACTCATGGCTTCCCAGAACATTGCTAAAACTATCTTATAATGATAACTGGACCAGTGTTGCTGTGAAGGACCCTTCTGCTGTAGAAAAGATCCTAGTGAGGGCATGCTTTCTGATTATGATAAAAAAACAAACCATGAGGTGCTCAGAACTAGAAGTAGAGGGAGGGGGCAGGGTTGCTCTGAGGTCTTACGCCTATAGAGGTGCAGTAACTTTGATACTGAGCAGTGGGTCTACAACAACATTGACAGGTTGAGTCTGAGAATCCTGTCTTGAATTGTGACTCTTAAAGAGACCAAATGGTCCCAGATTGGTGTAAACCCTTACTTCACAGCAGAAGCAGATAAAAACACTCTCCTGAGGAAAGCATCCCCTTAGGATCCCCACCAATGAAGAAGAAACAAAAAGCCTGAAATCAAAGATCCACAAGCAGAGACTTCCCTGGCAGTCCAATGGTTAAGATTCCATGCTTCCAATGCAGGGGGTGTGGGTTCGATCTCTGGTTGGGGAACTAAGATCCCACATGCCGTGTGGCGCAGCCAAAAAAAAAACAACAACAAAAAACTTTATTTAAAAAAAAAAGAACGACAAGCACAAGGTAAGGCAAGCTCCATGAGTGACAGTCAAAGGAAATGACAAGGAATAGATCTGGGCCTTCAAGGATGCAGACACTGAAATTGTCTGATATAGAATTAGAATAGTTATCTGTAAACGATTCAAAGAAATAATATAGAAATTAAAAATACAAGCAAGAAGCAAGGGATTATCAGGAATGACCACGTTGCTATGTAAAATATAAACTTTCTATGTAAAATCAGATATAAACTCTAAAAATGGAAAATTTTGGAGGGACACAAAAGGCAAAAGTGCCATTTGGATAAAGCTAAAGAGAGAATTAGTGGACAGAAAGAGAGCTCTGAAGAAAATATCATCAGAGAGAGACAAGAAGATGGAAATATGAAAGAAAAGTTTCAAAATATGAAGTGAATGAAAAGTTCTAGCATGTCTAATTAGAATCTCAGAAGGAGAGTAGAGAGAGAATGGAGAAGAAATATTTGAACAAGTAATGCCTGAGAATTTTCCAGAAATTATAAATGACATTAATCTACAAATAGTAATCCAAAGAGGATGAGTAAAAACAATTCCATGAGTAGATACATCATAGTGAAATTCCTGAACACCAGTGACAAAGAGGAGATGTGAAACTTGAAGGAAAATACAGATTATTCACTGATTATATTAGTGATGGAGACACTGGTGTTCCGTCGCCTCTAGGTACACTCGTCCAAAGATGCTGAAAAGGATTCTATTGCATTGTAGGTCCACTACAGCCACTTTGCTTTTCACTTGAGTCCCTGTACATTTATTATAATTGACTATAAGCTAATAGCTCTCTTGGCACAAAAGTTGTTATCTATTAAGTCGATGTAGAATTTGATTTTTCACTCTAAACTCAATTTTAAAAAAACAGAGGTCATTTTATACTAGAAACATAGAAACATATTCAGTTCAGTTGTTTAGAGCAGGGTTTCTCAATCCTGGCTGCAACTTAGAGTTACTTGGTGGGTTTTTTGATGTATATAATTTTGCACAAATTTTACGTGCGTAGCTGGATGAATTATAACAAAGTGACACACCCCTGGTGCAGGTTGGCTTACCAAACGCTTTCTCTCCTGACTTGGAGGGCAGAATTCATCAGTGATAGTGCGCTGGCATGCTGACAGGTACATGCTGGCTTGGAGCAGACAGGAGGCTAGGAATCCCACAAGAGTCAAGGAAAAAAAGACCTTACTCTGGTGGTAGAGGGCTTTCCTGTTTTTATTCCTGGACAGAGCCGCTTCTTTTATATTTTCCTTCACTCTCTGAAGTAGAGGTCTAGAATTACCTAAATCTTCATTTCTTTTCTCTCTCAGGTCCTGTACATTTTCTAGGATTCTTCCCCAATCTCATTAGCCACCTATTCTTTAGAGAACAGGTCTTCAATACTAAGGGCAAAATACTCCCTTGCTAGGCTCTGTATATTGGGGTGGGGTGAGGGTTAGGGAAAGAGCTGGACTGGCTGCTGTAAATGTAGTTCTTAACTTAAAAGATCTTGGTGTTTGGCTGATGATCTACTCTTGCCTTTGCCCTGACTGTACTTATAGTTTCTTTGGAAGCTATCTCAAGAAGAACTATTCTTATCTCTGGTGTTTCTGGCTGTCTCTCTCCAAAATTTCCTTAAACTTTTTTGCCCATTGTCAACTTCATTTTTATTTTGTCTTGCTTTATCTTCAATCATTGTTGCATTGTTTCCATATGTATATATATATTTTTATTATTTTATGTGGCCATGGAAAATGGGAGGTAGCTATTTAGTCTTTTCCAGACACCAATTCATGATATCATGAATAACCTCTGATGATCAGTTTCACCAAATTACCTGACATAGCTGTAGTCCTTGTTCATAGGACACAGTGAAGGAAGTGTCATATAGTAGAAGAAATGCAGGACTGAGTGACACAAAGCACAAGGTTCCATTCCCCATATGGGCATAAACTTATGTCACTATGATCAAGCCACCTCACCTTTCTAGGGCTGTTTCCTCCTGTTTAAAATGGAAGAACAATTTGTCAATATTTTTCAAAATTAAAGATACATTTAACTTTTCAGCCAGCATTCCATCTTTAGAGAATTTATCTTGTAGGTACACATGTACAAAATGATAGATGGATAAGATTATTCATTGAGCATTAAAGGAAAGAATTCCTCTCTCTAATATCTGAAAGAATTCAAGTGTTTCAAATCAATAGAGAAGTAATTAAATAACTATGGTATACCTACACAATGGAATACTATGAAGCCCTAACAAGGGAGAAAGCTTTTTATACACTGATAAGGAAAAATCTACAGGACATATTATTGACTAAAGAAGACAAGGTAAAGAAGCATGTGCATAATCATACAGCTTCTCTATTACCCAGCAGAAATACCCCAGTTCTTTTCTCCACATGAGAATCACCTGCAGAAATTTTAACAATACTCATGGCGTGGCACCTCAGATCAACCCATATGATTCACAAATATGAACAAATAGCAGAATATCAACAGAAAGGTGAGGAAACACAAAGGATCCCAAATGACCTAAAAATTCTAAATATTATCTGTAGAAAAATTAGAGAGGTTATTACACCTACCAAATAAAAAGAATTTTAAAATATGATTGCTGAAATAAAAAATTCAATCGATCACCACATATTATAATAGAGTTAAAAAACAATTATTGATTTGGAAGCTCAAGCAAAGAAATTTCCAACAGTCCAAAACAAAAAACAAAAATGACACAAAAATAAGAAAAAAAAAAATTAAAAATATGGAGAAAGAGTCCAAGAAGCTCAACTGTTGATGAAAATCAGTTCCAAGAGAAAAGACTAGATAGGAAAGAGGGGGATAATAAAAGAAATAGTGGAATAAAAATACCCCAGACTGAAAAAACAAGAGCCCTCATGTTGAATAAGTCTCATCAAGGCTAGGTGAGGTAGATGGAAAAAAAGATCCATACTTAAACACTCTCTGTTGAAATTTCTGGAAAGACAATTTTAAAAATGTCCAAAAAGACAAAAAAACGAGGTCATCTATAAAGGAAGGAGAATCAGATTAACAGCAGATATTCCATTAGCAGCACCGAACACTAAACTCAAAGGAACAAAAACCATCCAAAAACTCGCTGGGGTAATGACTCTAGATTTAGAATTCCATATTTAAACTATTATTTCATGTAACATTTTCAGTCATATAAATTCTCAGAAAGTTTATCACCCTCACAAGCTGTCCATAAGCATTATTCAATAAGGCTGTTATTGAATAATAAGCAGATCAAACAAGAAAGAAATAAATTTTAAAAGACCTAATTAAACTTAAAAGCTTTTGCACAGTAAAGGAAACCATAAACAAAATGAAAAGACAAACCACAGAATGGGAGAAAATATTTGCAAATGAAGAGACCAACAAGGGATTACTTTCCAAAATATACAAACAGCTCATGCAGCTCTACATATTAAAAAAAAAAATCAAAAAATGGACAGAAGATCTAAATAGACATTTCTCCAAAGAAGACAGACAGATGGCCAAAAGCACATGAAAAGATGCTCAACATCACTAATTATCAGAGAAATGCAAATCAAAACTACAATTAGGTATCACCTCAAACAGGTCAGAATGGCCGTCATCAAAAAGTCTTCAAACAATAAATGCTGGGGATGGTGTGGAGAAAAGGGAACCCTCCTACAAGATATACATGCACCTCAATGTTCACTGCAGCACTGTTTACAATACTCAAGACATGGAAGCAACCTAAATGTCCACTGACAGAGGAATGGATAAAGATGTGGTACATATATACAATGGAATATTACTCAGCCATAAAATGAATGAAATAATGCTGCTTGCAGCAACACGGATAGACATAGAGATTACCAGACTAAAGGAAATAAGTCAGAAAGAGAAAGACAAATATATGATATCACTCATTGTGGAATCTAATTTAAAAAATGATATAAATGAACTTATTTACAAAACAGAAACAGACTCAGATTTTGAAAACAAACTTACAGTTACCAAAGGGGAAGCGTAGGGGGGAGGGATAAATTAGGAGCTTGGGATTAACATACACACACTATTATATATATTAAAATAGATAACCAACAAGGACCCACTGTATAGCACAGGGAACTCTACTCAATATTCTGTGATAACCTATATGGGAAAAGAATCTGAAAAAGAATGCATATATGTATATGTATAAATGAATCACTTTGCTGTACACCTAAAATTAACACAACACTGTAAATCAACGATACTCCAATAAAATTAAAAAAAAATAAAGAGTACACCATGAGCCACAAGAGTAGCAGCTGAAATATCTTACGAGGAAAGAGAAGAACTCAAAAGAAATTAGAGGAGAAACCACTACTGTCATGCTTGGATCATCATCCTTTGAGTGGCTGGAGATTAGTGTCTTAACATTATATTGCTTTTCTCTAAATCCAATAGCATAACTTGGTTGTAAATATTTATAAGAGCATAATCTTATTAAAGCCTCTTAAGTTGGGGTTAAAAATTTTGCATTAGCCTATAGACTAAACATGGGATAAATAATCATAGTCATGGAACAGCAGATGTAGGGAAGTAGAGGAGATGGGAGACATAGTATCACTCATTAGATGGTATAATTTTCATACCAGGAAGTCAAATAGGAAAGAGAGAGAGAAAAATATAATTTAAGCAGTAATGATAACCCCAGAAGAACTACAACACAGAAACTTCCATGTGTTTATTCCTGGGGGAGAATATTCAAAATATAGTAGAAGATAGCTGAACATTTCATTTTTGACCCTTCTGTATGATTAGACTTTAAAAAATACATTAAATACCTCCTTTATCAGTAAAGGATTACTTAAATAAATTGAAGTGGAATCAGATAATGAAATACTGTATAGCCTTTGGAAAGAATGAGATTTGTCAACGTATATTTTTATGCAAGGTTGTCCACAATTACATGTTTAATGTAAAAAAAGAAAGGAATTTGCAACATAATATTGTGTCATCCTCACTAAGGTAAAATAAATATGTCTGTGTGCATATATATATGTACATATCTGGGAGGAGAAACTATAAACTGACAGTACTGGGGAAAGGAAGGAGTCTTTCAGTATTTACTGCTAAAACTTCTGAATTGTTTTAATGTTAGAAATATGTAATATGTAAATATTACTTTTAAATTACAAAGGTAATATGTGTTGTAACGAGTCAAAAATGTAAATTTATAAATGTATAGTGTTCTTACTTTCTTCCTTACTTTTTTTCTTCCTTACTTTCTTCATTTAAAAGTGAATTGTTTAAATATATTATTAACATTCAAACTATTTTTTTTGCTTCGATAGCCAATAATGCCAATATTATTTATTAAATAAACTCATTCCCGTGGCATGGAAATGCTCTCATTATCATATAGTAATGTTCCACATTTACTTATATATGTTTCTCAGTTTGATTCTATTCCCTGCTATATTTGCTTTTTCTTGTGCAAAGAGCATTTTTTTTTATTACATTAGCTTTAAAGTAAATTCCAATATCTCGTACTACCTGTTCCACCTCATTATTCTTTCTCCCTCTTACATTCTTGAGCATCCTTGCATTTATTTTTACATATGAACTTTTAAAGCATCCAGTTCAGTAGCAAAAATAAATCTGTTGAATTCTGGGGGGATTACATGAAACATGCATTGTAAGTGTAATAAATTTTTTTTTTAAAATAAAAAAGCAGTATGGTTAAATCAACAGAGGGCATTTTCACCAAAGGGAGGACAATGCAAAGCAGGTCTCCTGCTGATTGTATGAAGAGCACAAGCAGTGAGTGGTAGAGGACTCCATCTTCATGCATCACACAAAATCCTGGCTAACAGAAAAGATAAGTATGGCAGTAAACGTCCTTGTCGGCAGACAGTAACAAAACATGAGTGTGTGTGCACGGCTGGGGTTATCATAAACTGAAAGAGTAAACCTCAGCAAAGTATGGGGCTTTTCTTAGCCAGCTTTGAATGGGTGGTGAGGGACAAGCTCACGTGGTTAAAGGGCTGACTGGTCTACAACTGGTGGTGTGCGATGTAATTCCTAGTCATGGTTTTTCACACGGACAATTAATCTTATTTATGTAACTGTCAAATTGATGACCCAGGTCATGGAGGCAACGTAGCTGCAAAAAGAAAAAAAAAAAAAAAAGCTCTGCCACCGAGAGCCTTGCATCACTTAGGAGGAGATACTGTCACAAAGGTAGATGCGTGGCACCCAGCACAGTGCGAAAATTATGGGCACTGGTGCCATGACAAGAGAGTACGGCTCAGATGCCTGTTCTTCCACCGTCTAGTCATGGGATCTTGGGCTCTCTTAGCTTCAGTTCCTTTATCTGAAAAGATGGACAGAACTGCTTGTGAGCAGGGCTACCGTAAGCATTCAACAATACATAAAGCCCCTTGAACAACACCTGACATATAGCAGGCTCTCAACAGATGCTCGATATGAAGGACAATCAGAAACGTACAGCAGGCAAAAACTGGGCAGAGAAGGCAGTATTTCAGAGTGTCTGGAGTAGAAAAAAGTGTTTAAATGTGAAACTGAACGATGTAGGTGGGGCTTTATTAAATACTCTTGCATTGTGAAATTAAAAGTGGCCAGAAGGGGGGACGTCTGAGCAGAAGGCTGAGAGGAACACAGGAATTCAGTTAGAAAGGGCCTTGTAGGCTAGCATGCCAGGTCAAGGAATCATGATTACATGGTACAGCAGTTTTTCTTTTTCAAAATGGAGTAAAATAATGAGGTTCATGTTTTATAAAGACCTTCCTGGGAACAGTACAGAGGATGTCCTGGAGGTATTTGGAGGTAGGGCTTGGTGGTAACACTGCAGGCAGGGGGATCACATTATTTCAATAGAAGCATTAGACTTTTTTTTTTTTTTTTTTTTTTTTTTTTTTTTTTTTTTTTTTGCGGTACGCGGGCCTCTCACTGTTGCGGCCTCTCCCGTTGCGGAGCACAGGCTCCGGACGCGCAGGCTCAGCGGCCATGGCTCACGGGTCCAGCCGCTCCACGGCATGTGGGATCTTCCCGGACCCGGGCACGGACCCTCGTCCCCTGCATCGGCAGGCGGACTCTCAACCACTGCGCCACCAGGGAAGCTCCCCCCCGCTTTTTTTTAAGTTGCAGTGGGTGCGATATGACGTGTGCAGAAAAATGCTAATAAAAATGAGTATGTTGAATAGCTAGACAAGTGATACAAACTCCGGGAGTTAAGGAATCCATCGTTAGGTTCCGTCTTGTTCTCTTACCTTTCTCCCCCCTCTGCAAACCTAAGAGTGACAGAGGCTTAAAGTTCCCCAGGCTGAGCAACCGTGTCAGCAGGTGGATAATGCCTGTAAGTTTGCAGGATTTAGATGCAGCAGGTAGATATGAGAGTGCAACTGTGCTTTGACCATTCTGTCTTTGTTGAATGTGCAGACCCACACGAGCAATGGATGGAGCTTGGCTATTTTTGCTTGTCCCTGCTTGATTTAGAAGAGAAAGCATGGGCAGCAGAGGCAGTCAGACTGGAGGTTGTGGTCTAGCGGCTCCATTTTCACTATGGGTAAGTGAGTTAACGTCTCCCAGAGACTCAATCTCATCTGTAAGTGCCTCTCTCATGAAATATGGAAGCTGAGGTGACATCAATAAACAAATATATTGCAAAGACGGTATGCGTAGTAAAGAAGAACACAGCAGTGTGAGGGGATAAGAGAGTAACTGAGAACCACTTTTTACATAAGGTGATCAATGAAGGCATCTGAGATAAGGTTTTGAGCACCCACCTGCAGGAAGTGAGGGAGTAAATTTTGAAGATGTTTGGGGAAGAGAGAATTCTAGGCTTCGAACACAGCACGTGCAAAGGTTCTGATGCGGAAGTAAGCTGGGCGTGGGGGAAGGAACATCAAGGAGCCACGCGTGGTAGGAGAAGAAAAGTGGTGGAGATGAGGTCAGGGAGGGGGTGCAGGTCAGAACACAGTGGGATCCGCAGGCAGCGTGGAGGCTCGCAAAGGAAGCACTGGTAGGCATGCAGGCCAGCATCGTCTCTGAGTCATCAGAGAGATGGCAAGGAGTCCTGAGCAGAGCAGGGGCGTCACCTGACATGCCTGAGCCTCACTGGGGCTGCAGTGTTGAGTACAGACTGTAGGGGGTGTCGGGGGGACCATCATTCCCACAGTGAGGAGATACTATGAAGGGTCAGTAGAGCCATGAAGAGGATCTAGATTCGACTAGGAAGTGGAGGTGTTGTGGGGTGCTTATACTCTGGATGTTTTAAGAGGGTGGTGCCGACAGGATTTGCTGATGGATGGCTAAGGTGGGAACTTTGGCTCAAGAAAGTTTTGGCTGGTCTTGTAAGAACAAAGCAAAGTAAATAAAATGCCTAGAATGTGATAGTTGCTCAAAAACATGAGTTCCCTTCCACCTTCCTTGGAGGTTTTTTTAGCCTCTCCAGCTGCTTGGCCCAAGAAGAGCTTAGCCATGAGTGGCACAGAGGGGAAAGAAGGATGAAAGAAGAGTAGGACACTCTGTACCAGCTAGATCTGAGTTTAGATTTTTCGCCAGAAGTTCTCTCCTCATCAGTAAAGGCCCAAATCATAAATGACATGGGAGAGGAGAATAGAATAAAATAAAGGGGAAAAAAGTGGCACAAGGTGCTTTTTCAGTTATTATCTACTGCTTCCTGTGTCCTGGACTACTTGTTTTCTGGGTGAACAAAAATAAAGAGGTTAAGTGTCGCATTATTTTTATATCTATCGCCAGGGCAAGCAGAGACAAGAACTCCTTGAGACGAGATATTTTCTTTCTCAGAACAGCACTGAGGAGATTCATTGTAGGTTTTCGCATTGAAGCACAGCCAAGCAACAGAAATAAACACACAAACTGTGTTTCTCAAGACTCAAAGCTTTATTCCAAGTAGCTGTAATGAAGCCCTGAAAAGCAACAATCAACCGTGGCAGAGAATTTAGTTCCAGAGAGAGCGATGAAAAAAAGAAATTCACTGAACATTATAAATACTGAAAAAATGAAAAATGGATGGAAAAAAAAAAAAACATGGTTAAGTGTACCTACCAGAATACCTGACATTTGAGGAGAAACCAACCCCTTTGACCCACACCTGTTCCAGGAATCTAGTTTTCAATGACTAAGCTGTAAGCCTTCTTTTCAAGTGAGGTTTTCATGTTAGGCCAATTGTGAGGGCAGCAGCCTTGGTTTTCTTTTTTCTTTTTAAATTAATCTTATTGGAGTATAGTTGCTTTACCATGCTGTGTTAGTTTCTGCTGTACAGCAAAGTGAATCAGTTATGTGTATACATATATCTTCTCTTTTTTTGGACTTCCTTCCCATTTAGGTCATCACAGAGTATTGAATAGAGTTCCCTGTGCTATACAGTAGGTTCTCATTAGTTGTCTATTTTATATATAGTAGTGTATATACGTCAATCCCAATCTCCCAATTCACCCCACCCCTCCTTTCCCCCTTGGTATCCATACATTTGTTCTCTATGTCTGTGTCTCTATTTCTGCTTTGCAAATAAGTTCATCTGTCTCATTTTTCTAGATTCCACATATTTTAGATGCCTAACCCTAGGAACTGAACGGGCAAGGTGCAGCGTTTTATGTGCAGGTACAGCCAGAAACATCAGGATACTAAGAAAACCAAGGCAAGCAGTTCAGTTCCTAGGGTTAGGCATCTAAAAGGCCCTTAGGTTTTATTTTATTTATTTATTAATTTTTTAAAAGATTTTTTTGATGTGGACCATTTTTGAAGTCTTTATTGAACTTGTTACAATATTGCTTCTGTTTTATGTTTTGGTTTTTTGGCCGCACGGCATGTGGCATCTTAGCTCCCCGACCAGGGATCAAACCCGCACCCCTGACACTGGAAGGTGAAATCTTAACCACTGGACCGCCAGGGAAGTTCCGGCCCTTAGCTTTTAGATCATAAAGGGATACCAACTTTTACTGGCCCTCTGCCTCCTGTCAGGTCCTCGGAACTCAGTTTAATTCTCTCAGTAGCACTCTGGATTGACTATCGTTATTTCCAATTTTCAGAGGTGGAACTTGAGACTAACAGAGGCCAGGTCACTCACCCCCAGCCCACAGATGTTACATCTGACTGAGCGGAGACAGATGGCCAGGCCTCTCCTCTGTGGCCTCAGATGTCCTTCTCTCTCACTGGCTAGTATGTATGGCCCCTGAATTATTTCGCCATTATGCCTAAACCATTCATTTCATGGTTTATTAATACTTGTATCAGGAGCAACATTAGGCAGAGAGATTTTATCAACTTTAGGGAGTACTGCATCACACTTAGCATGACGGCTTTACTCCATGTCTTCAGAGTTTGCAATAAGTGATGAAGCTTCAGCAAGGAATGAACTCATGTCAGACAATTTAAGCAAACCACTGCTGTGCAATGGGATTATGGGGTGTGTGTGTGTGTGTGTGTGTGTGTGTGTGCGCGCGCACTTACAAACACTGTATGAAGCATTCTGTATGGGTTGGTGGGGAGAGTTCAGCAGATCACTGTTCACTGTTGGATACCTGTCCCTTTCAATGGTACCTTTCCCGGTACCATTCTCCCCCTCATATTATTTATTGCTATTATTGCCTTTAAGAAAAGCATAGCCTCACTGGGAAGGAACACTGAGTAGCCATAGTATATGACTGCTTCGGTGCTCAGATAATTTGATGAAATGGCAAAACTCTACTACTGATAATTTTGTGCGTATGTGTTTTTTGTCCAAATTAGTCTGTTAATGGCTCAAGAAGAGGAATGTTTAACTAAATAAACATCAACGGAGTGCTTATTACACAGCAGGCATTCATGCATGTAGCATGTAGCCCCCTTTGGAACTTGGCTCTCTTAACACAATAGGAGTACACATAGCTGAGAATTAGTCTATGAATGGAAGAGACACGCTGACAGCAGTCGCTGGGATTGCCACTGTTACTATGACCGAGCCCTTCTTCTGGAGTTCCACATATGGACGGCTCACTATTTTTTTGTTAACAAATGGCAGTGGTGAAAAAGATGAGCTAAGATACAGAATGATTAAAATACAATTTGCATTTGCTTTGAAAATGTAGTCTGAAATATAAACATGGATTATGTTGATTCCATAACAAAAGAGTTGAGAGGCCAGTTAATTATTGGAATATTTTATTCTGCTACTTCAAACCTTTGTAAGTTTTAAAACGTGCAGGTATTTGAGGTAATGCACTACAAATATTTACTAAGTGGTCGATTTTTAAAGTTTTCACTTGATGCTTTGTTAATGGACTCTGCATCCCCAAATAGATAAGATAGACTCATATATTTACCCATCCTCTGAACTCAGGTTTTACTGTATTTACTAGTGTCCCAATCTTTGATAAATATTAGATCCTTGGGGGAGGATGGAGAAAAGAGATAAATCCACAAAGCTATGATTTCTTATGTGATATGAGTGTCTGGTTTAGTAAACGCTTGTTGACCGAACACTTGTTTATTGAAGGCAAATAATTAATAGATGCTAAATTGTGACTGTTTTAGGTAAAGTTCATGCAAGGGTTTTTTTCACAGATAGTTTTAATTCATGATTGTGGCAACAGGTTGTTACAGATGTAACTTATGTTACCTAATATTTGGCATTGTAGATACACTGCTTCTTATTCTTGAGTTTATCCCACATTTGTTCCACCAAACTATGTATATAGTTGTTCTTTGTATTTCAAAATAGTCTTCTGACAATGAGTTGTATTTTCCAGCTTCAATGATCAGTGGCTTTCTCTGACAGTCTCTGTGCTTTTTTATTTTCCTGCATTAAAAAATCCATTTACTGTGTGTAGAGAATTTTCAAATGCACAGGTAAGAAGTATTATCATTGTTCTGGGATGTCTGCTTCTAGTATTTACTCTCATTCACATTATCTCCATTTATATTCTTCTTTCCTAGATATATAAGTTTGTTTCATCTGTGCTACAATTTCCTGACTATATCTTGATATTGTAACTATTTGCATATTGACTTTTTCTCCTCAGCACCATTCATAATATCTCCCTTGGTACCGCCAGTTTAGAGTTTAATTAACATGATGTTGATATATTCCCCCCTAGATTATTAACCAAGATGTAGAAATTGTGTTGCGGAAATGAACCATTATTATTACTGTAATACTTTCCTTAGGATTTCTAGAGATTAAAAATATTCAATCCAGGGCTTCCCTGGTGGCGCAGTGGTTGAGAGTCCGCCTGCCAACGCAGGGGACACGGGTTCGTGCCCCGGTCCGGGAAGATCCCACATGCCACGGAGCGGCTGGGCCCGTGAGCCACGGCCGCTGAGCCTGCGCGTCCGGAGCCTGTGCTCCACAACGGGAGAGGCCACAACAGTGAGAGGCCCGCGTACCGCAAAAAAAAAAAAAAAAAAAAAAAAAATTCAATCCATACCGAAATCAGCTGCTTAATTTGCATCAATTTGAAAAAAAAAATAAAAAAGGAACATGCATAAAATATCTCCAACACAGCACCAAAGACCAAATTTTATTTGTTGCATATATGAGACATGTTTTCATATTATTTGACCTAAATAAATTTCCGCCAACTGAGTTTACTCCTAATTGTTGTGTACCCTGGCAAGGTTTCTGGAAGACAGAGACAGATGTTACTATATAAGGCTGAGTGAATGAAAATATAAAATAGTAGTTGGAGGCTCAAGGCTCCAGAGTCAGGCTGCCTGGATTCCAAACTTAGCTCTCATATTTCCTGGGTATTTGACCTTGGGTAGGTTTCTTCACATCGCTGTTACGGACTGTACTGTGTTCCCCCAAAATTCATACTTTGAAACCCTAGCCCCCAATGTGCTTGTATTTGTAGATATGGCTTTTAAAGAGGTTATTAAGGTTAAATGAGGTCATAAGGTGGGGCTCTAATCTGATAGGACTGGTGTCCTTATAAAAAGAGGAAGAGACACCAGAGCTCTCTCTCTGAAGGCACCTAGGAAAGGCCACGTGAGGACATGGTGAGAAGGTGGCCATCTGTTTTCCAACCCTGCTGGCACCTTGATCTTGGACTACCAGACTCCAAAACTGTGAGAAAATCAATTTCTGTTGTTTAAGCCACCCAGTCTGTTGTATTTTCTTACAACAGTCCTAGAAGACTAATATAATCTCTAAAACAGAGTTTTCAACCTTCTGGGTATAAAAATAGCACATACCTGATAAGGAGTATTTGAATTAAAAAGAAAGTCATTTCAATTACTTAGCATAGTAGTTGACATATTGAAGGATCGCAATATAAATATTAGCTTTTATTATTTTTGATAAGAGGGTGCTTCATGTGCTAGAAGTCAAACAGAAGGCTTTCACCTAAAACACATTCTTTCTTAAAGAATAAACAATGCTTACAAACACAGTGTAAATAAAAAATTCCTAGATGAAAATACTGCCAGAACAACAATGTAGACACACTTATTCTCTAATAAAAATGTTTGCCATTATCTAGACATCAAGATTTGCATAATAAACAAAGCCAAAATTATAGATCACAATGGGGAAAATCAGTTAAAAAAATCCAGATGTGGCTTTACAAAATATTTTAATGACTTCTGTTTTCATTTTTCATTCTAACTGTTGGGATTCATGTAGACACAAAGTTATGCTAAAGGGTTTAAGCCATTTCCTGGTAGTTATTAAAATACCTTATGAATCTACTGAATATTTAGGGTTAAATTTGATCAGAACTTTACTTATATTTCTTCTTAAACATCAATTGGCCCAATTATTATACAAGATTATCTGCTTTTCAGAGAAAACATTTTAGATTACTGTGTATGGGTCCATTCTTCTCCCGATGTTCAGAACTACCCTTATGTTTTGCTAAATATTTTATCAGGTAAGAGGTTGTAGTTGTTGTTCTTAAAAAGAAAATATGTTATTTCCTCTTCTAAAAAATGAGGTTGATGTTGAATGCTGCTTAAAGTTCAATTTTTTTCTAGACGTATACAGAGTTTTAATATCATTCCAATTATTTTCCTGGACAAATTGGATTTACTTGTTCCTTGAAAGAAATGATATTTCTTCTTTTATAAAGTGAGATTGATGCTCCAAAAAAGTCTAATCTTCTACCTTTTTTTTTTTTTTTCATTGAAAGCACAGTTTCCAGTACATACTTGCATGCTTGGAGTCCACTTTCAACTGGGGATGAGGTGGGGAAGTAAAGGATTGGATGTGAGAGGTGACCTTCCTGGTGTTTGCCTTCAATAGTTCCAGATAATTTCTTTCTGATCTGCTTACATGAGAAAAATGTGAATAATAATTAGGTACCCTTTTTCATTTCTGGATGATTTTTTTAGGGAAGATTTGTTAAACCCTATTTGAGGAAAGTTCAGAAGATAAATTTTGGAAAAAAAATAAAACTTTTGGTTTGTTTTCCTCTTCCTGTCCCAATCTGTATATCCTTGGTTTTCCCACCCCAGTAAATATCACCATTCACTTCTCAAGCCAGAAACTGGTAGTGATCCTTCATACTTTCAGTTCTCTCCATTAGCACATTCAGTTCCTCCTCAAGACTTGTCAGTTTCACCTTCAAACCCTACTTTGTGTCCACCCATCACTCTCTGTCTTCACCACCACCAGCTTCGTCCAAGCCGACAGCTTTGTGCACCTGAGCTGCTCGGTGAGCCTCAGAATCAGTCACTCTGCTTCCTCTCATCCCCTTCCCCACAGCTGCTTTAATGTCTTTTAAAAATACAAATCAAAACATCATCCTCCCGATTAACCTAAAATTTTCCTGCTGCACTTAGAGCACGCTCTGAATTCTTTGCAGTGGCTAAAACGTCCTCAAATAGCGGATCCCACCTACCTTCTGACATGACTTCTTCCCGTGTGGTGCCTTGCCCACTATGGCCCAGCTACACTGGCCTTTTAGTTCCTCTGACTGCCAAGCTCCTTCCAACATGTTGCAGTTTTAAAACATGGTCCCAGAACTTTTGACACTCCTGTCATGAAGAAGTGGGGTCCATGGTGCCCCTGTTTGGGTAGGTTTGTGAATGCGCTGACGAATAGAGTATATCGTAAGTGATGTTTTGTGATGTATGAGTGTGCTTGGGCTGTCATAACAAATACCACAGACTGGGTGGCTTAAAAGAAGCATTTTCTCACAGTTCTGGAGGCTGGAAGTCCAAGACGGTTTCTTCTGAGGCATCTGTCTTTGGCTTGTAGACAGCCATCTTCTTGTTGTGTCCTCACATGGCCATCCCTTTGTCTGTGTTGTCTGTGTCCTAACTTCCTCTTATAAGGACCCAGTCATGTTGGAAGGGCCCACCCGTATGAGCTCATTTCACCTTAAATACCATTTTAAAAGTCCTAACTCCAAATATAGTTGCATTCTGAAGTACTGGAGGATAGGACTCCAACATATAAATTATGGGGGATATATTCAGCCCACAACACTTCTGAGGCCAGGTTATAAAAGTTAAGCAACATCTATTGCTAATTCTTGAGGCCCTGAGCCACTAGGTAAGAAATATGATTAGCCCAAGGCACCATGCTATGAGGAAGACCAAGCCGTTGGCCAGGCTATGTGTAGATGCTTGGGTTCATGACCCCAGCTAAGCGTAGCCTCTTTTTAAAAAAAATTTTTATTGAAGAACAGTTGATTTACGATGCTGTGTTAAGTTTCAGGTGTATAGCACAGTGATTCAGTTATATATATATGCATGTATCGAAATTTTCATGTTCTTTTCCATTATGATTTATTACAGGATACTGAATACAGTTCCCTGTGCTATACAGTAGGACCTTCTTGTTTATTTATTCTATATATAGTAGTTTGTATCTGCTAATCCCAAACTCCTAGTTTATCCCTCCTCACCCTTCCCCTTTGGTAATCATAAGTTTGTCTTCTGTGTCTGTGAGTCTGTTTCTCTTTTGTAAATAAGTTTATTTGTATCATATTTTAGATTCCACATATAAGTGATATCATATATTTGTCTTTCTCTTTCTGGCTCACTTCACTTAGTATGATAATTTCTAGGTCCAACCATGTTCCTGCAAATGGCATTATTTCATTCTTTTCTTATGGCTGAGTAGTATTCCAGTGCATACATGTACCACATCTTCTTTATCCATTCACTTAGGTTGCTTCCAGGTCTTGGTTATTGTAAATAGTGCTGCTGTGAACAGAGCCTAGCCTTTGAGTCATGCTAGCACAAGAGCCAGACATGGGAGTGAAGTCCTAAAAACTCTGGCTCATTTCGGCCCCTAGTAATCCAAGTTATCCAGATATTTTGAGTCGTCTCAGGTGATGTCCCATAGTTTGTGGAGCAGAGACAATCCGTTCCAGCTGCACCCTATCCATATTCCTGACCCACAGGGCTGATGAGCACAGTAAATCGGCTATTTTACGTCACTAAGTTGGGGGTAGTTTATTATGCAGCAGTAAGTGACTCTAACAGCATCTTGGGGGGAGAGGTTCACATAGGCTCTTTTCTCTCCCTGGAGTGCTCTTCCGTTTATCATCATCCTTTGATTCTTGCCTTAAACATCACCTCCTTAGAGACGTCTCCTCTGACTACCAAAGTATCCCTTTTCATTTGTCTTAGAGCTCCCTGTTCTTCTCCTTCAGAGCTCCTATTAACAGTATCTAACTCTTTAATTTTTCAGCCTCTGTCTCCCATGATACTACTTGCTTTTGAAGAGCAGGAACCACTTTTCACTTGTTCCTTGAGCATAGGATATGCTCTACGTGTTCATCATAAGGGGCTGGGGAATATCTGTTGAATAGATAAATGACTGTGGGTTCAGCATTGCTCTGTTCTGGTTACAAAAAAGTCATTGAAAGTAAACTGATCGGATTTAGGAAGAGGCTCGGTTACATGTAAGCAGTATGCTTTTACGGAGCACCTGTTCTTGCTAGCTCTAATCTAGCAGCTGAGGAAGCAGTGACAACCAGGAACACCACATGTTAAATAAATCCTGGAGGGGAGAGAGCACTGTGGCACCTCGCAAATAGTCTGCATTTTGGCAATAGTCTCTCCAGGCCCTTGGCAACTTAAGGTAGGCGTCAAAGTGATGAGACTATAAAAATGCTCATCCCTGTCTGTGCTTGGTTGGTGAAGTTGTTTCTACCTTCTCCCATAAATGCCAGCCTAACCCTTTAGAAGTCTATGGACGCTAAAGCTGAAAGATTTAAGCAAACTTGTAGAGAGATTCATTAGAAACGAGAGTGGTCAACCCAAGGGGAGAACTGGAGGCTTAGGGATGAAGGACAGGACGGAAGACTCGGGACTTAAGACCAGCATGCTGGTCTATGGTGAGCAGAGCCATCAAACCGTCACAAGGAGGAGGAGGAGGTGATGGCGTGGGCTTGACAAGTCTGACTTCACAATTCCTAAGAGTCACTTCCTTCTGAAATAGTGCCTCTGTTTTTTTTTTTTTTTTTTTTTGCGGTACACGGGCCTCTCCCGTTGCGGAGCACAGGCTCCGGATGCGCAGGCTCAGCGGCCATGGCTCACAGGCCCAGCCACTCTGCGGCATGTGGGATCTTCCCGGACCGGGGCACGAACCCGTGTCCCCTGCATCGGCAGGTGGACTCTCAACCACTGCGCCACCAGGGAAGCTCCCGTGCCTCTGTTTTGGCCCCCAAAGTCTTACAGTTGTTTCTCGTTATTTTCTCAGTTCTCATGAGTTGTACACTGCCTTGACCTGTGATCTGCGTGTATGCACCTCTGCCCAAAGTCTGAACATGATGTCTGGGTAGGCTGCTCCAAGTGGGCCGGTGTGGTTGAAGAAGTGGATTAAGAGGAAACAGAAATGAGAAAAACGTGACTGATGTGGCAAAGGAGATTAAGGAACGGCTTGATGGTCCTCAGAAATCTTGGTTTAAATATGGAGTGTGTCAAACTGGAAAGAAGAAACTACAGACTGCGTTGCTTTCCAAGTTTTGTTAATAGCATACATGCTGTGTCAGAAGGGGGGCTCTGGGATTAGGGATGTATCATCTCAGGCATCAGAAGTACTTTTAGGATACTACTGTAGAGAAATTTGGTCCATGGAAAATCAGAAGAAGAGGGGGCCGGGGAGCTCCTCAGGTGATCTGTCATAGGGACAGCACCGGAGGAGAGGTAAAAGGCACCATTCAAAAGTCCCCACTGTGAGGATGGGGACTTCTTTCACGAGAAGGTCTCCTGTAAAATTCTGTCAATGTTAGACTGGAGGCTGCGGACCTTTTCTACATGAGGGGAGATTCCCTGGCTCTCTCAGGTCTGGTGGTCTCACCTTCTGATTCCTACACCTCAAACCTTCCCCATGTGGGCCCTGACCTTCTCGACTGCCTTATCACCTTGGCTTTAAGAACCTGTGCTGTTATCTCTTCGACGTCTCTTCCTGAGCCTAGGGTCTTTTTTTTTTTTTTTTTTAATGTTTATTGGAGTATAGTTGCTTTACAATGTTGTATTAGTTTCTGCTGTACAGCACAGTGAATAGGTTACACATATGCATATACACACTCTTTTTCAGATTTCCTTCCCATTTAGGTCACCACAGAGCACTGAGTAGAGTTCCCTGTGCTATACAGTAGCTTCTCATTAGTTATCTGCTTTATATATAGTAGTGTATATATGTCAATCCCAATCTCCCTCTGAGCCTAGGGTCTTTTAAATGTTCCCTCTGCTGGTATTCTGAGTCTAGTTTGTGGCCTGGGCCTTTTATTTGAAGTCCTGATAACTGACTCCTCATAATTCTGAATAATATGGCTCTTCTTCGTTCCATTGCTTATTCCTTTTACTCTACTTTTAGAAGTTTGCTCACTGCCATTGGTTATACATGTCACAGCATTGAAATTGCTGGTATCCTAATCAGTGTCTAAATATATTTACATGATTTTCAGGCAACTAATAAGTAGAGCACTTCTTTGGATTACTATTTTGTGTGTCATCCTTTGAAAGACACTGCCAGTCTAATTTGTGGTGAAAAATCAATCCAGTATCAACACAAAGGAGGTATTCTATCGTCTTGTTAAACAGAACATCTTCATTCTCATACGTAGACCCAGTCCATTACAGTAGAATTTGGATTAGGTTTTGGGTTCCAAATCTGACTCTATTACTTTCTAAAACTTATTTTCTTTATCTGTAAAATGGGAATGATATATAACTAATGGGACTGTTCTTATAATTAAATAAAATGAAGAAGAAGAAAAATACATTTGGAATAATGCTTGCATTTAGTGGACTCACCCCCAAATGGTAATTACTATTTCTAATTTTATTTTGGAAAACATATTTTCACCTCTCCTCCTTGTGTGCAAAAATCTTTATCTAGCCTTTAGAGATGTACCTATTACTTTGGTCCACAAGGTAAAACACTAAGAAAAAAAACACACTGTGGTTATTCACAGGACTGTCTTGACACTGATAAATGGGTCTTTTGTCCAATATAGATTTCCTCCATCACCTTGGTGCTCATTGCAGAAGCACCTCTGTTCTATTCTCTCTTTTACACTTTTGTTCCTACAACAAAGGAAATCAAATCACCCAAGTTCAATGCAATGCAGTGCAACTCTGATCTAACTACATTGAAACAAAGAGTCAGAACCAAGGGGACTGTCTGAATTTGCTCCCCTTGCTCTGCCCGGTGAGTCCTGCTTGCAGGGAAATATATTATCGCTCATGCTGTATGTGCCACAGCATCAAAGGGAACAGAATCGGGTGAATTGGGAATTTAATCTCTCATCAGCTTCTCTGGGGATGGACAGACCTATAACACCATCCTCAGAGACCTTGTCTGCTTGCGACTCATAGAAGCTCTAGAGAGTACAATGAAAGTCAGCAAACCCCAAAAGACATCTTGTCTCTAATAATTAATGAACTCCTGGGAAACAGGGTCTATGTTTTTTTAAGAGGAGAAACTTGTTAAAACAATGGGTTAAAGTCCACATTGGATGTAGGATGGTGCATAAGATTGCAATTATTGTTTCCACCGGCAATGTTGTATTGCTTGAGGAGCAGAGACAACAAAGCACTGCATCAATGATAAAAATAAAATATCCACAATAATAACCACAACCACCAACACTGTCATCATCATCATCATCATCATCACCATCATCATGCATTTTCATTCATGCCACAAGTAACCAATGAATTCCATCTTAGATTCCATACTACACTGCTGTGCTAGGAGGCTCTGGGAAGAAGGACCACTGCTCCTGTGTAATGAAACAAGTGGACACATACAAACACCCAAGATATTTGATGCCAAATTTCATACACACACATATTTGGAAGATGGAGAAGTAATTACTGGCCATGCTGATCAGGAAAGGCTTCATATGCAATGTAGTGAGGAATTACTTTGGAAATATTGAGACGAGCTAAGGCACGGAGGGCACAAAGGAGGATGAAGGAAACCGCCAAGGGAGGACACGGCAAGAAGTCCCAGGGGCTGGCCACACAGGGTGCCCACAGTGGGACTGCGCTAGGCAGGGTGGGAGGAATATGGTGGAAGCAAGCCGTAGAGGCACTTGGATGCCAGGTTGAGGAACTGTGATTCTCTTCTGCAGTTTAGTTGATGGAAAGCCATCTGCTCTCCAGTAGGGAAATGACATATGATCAAAGGTGTGGTGCAAGATTAACTTAGCAGTTGTGAAGCTGCCTCAGGTCCTTTTTTGGAATGAGGCAAGATCTTTAAGTATGTAGAAAGAAAGAAAGAAAGAAAGAAAGAAAGAAAGAAAGAAAGAAAGAAAGGAAGAAAGAAAGAAAGAAAAAAAGAAAGAAAGAAAGGAAGGAAGGAAGGAAGAAAGGAAGAAAGACAGAAAGAAAGGAAGAAAGACAGAAAGAAAGAAACAGAAATATATGTAAAATATAGTGTCACTATACAGAATGGATTAGAATGAGATGAAAAAACAAACAAACAGAACCAGGGAGAACAGATAGGAAACAGATGGAGAGATGTAGCTCTTGACTCTGGAATTATGAGTCAAGTTGGATGGACAGAGTCTCAGTTGTTTTTGTAATGACTGTGGTATTTTTGCCCTAATCTACCTATATCTGTTCACTATAATCCTCTTGTGTGAAATGGTGCAATTTTGCACCATGATGTTCCGTATCCACAGAAAAGAATCATGCAAACAGGCCCACGCTAGGCTCAAGCTCATGCTCAGGTGGGGCAAAGGGCCTGAGCAGCTGGAGATCAGCTGCAACACTACAGCAGAAGAGGATGGGGCAATTCAGGAACCAGGGGAGATTTTGGTAACTGGGTCATCCTGGTCACCTTAGGAAGAGAGGGTCCCAGAACCACAGATATCTTAGACAAAGTCTGTCCTTTGGGGAAAAAAAAGAGTTAGGAGCACAAGGTAAAGTATTATTCTTCAACTTTTTGGCTGGAGATGCTCTGTTTTTCCTGTTTCCTCTCTTACTCAATATGCCACACAGCGGTCCAATCGTTCCTGAACTTTGCTTGTGTGCTTGCACACCTCTGCAGAAGATTATCAAAGTGGGATGAGGGGTTCCAGTCATCCTGAAATGAATCAGCTAATTAAATTAATTTTATCTTGGGTATGCTGCTCAGTCCAATTAAGTTACTAATCCAATCACATCAGAATAAATCAACCATATTGTTACATAATTCTTTTTAATAAACAGAGTTATAATTATATGCAGGCAATTCTGAGGATACCATATGCTACAAAGTAGGGAATGTAATTCATTTCCTTGATTTGGAGAGACAAACTCACTCATGTGTAATAACTTTTATCATCCAAAATTTTAATTCTTATTGCATTCTAAAGTTGAAAGTCTCTTGCTTGCTTAATAGATCACAGTAAAAATTTTGTTCACAATGGGGCTTGAGGGCAAAAGGGAGGCTACGTAAAAGGCCTGAAATGACGTGCATAACTGCATGCTGCAAATTCTGCTAAAGCAATGTTGGAAACGCGCGCTGGTTCCTCCTGCACTTTAGAACAGCCGATACAACTCGAGCTGTGAGTGGGGGCTGGGTGGGAAAAATACGCCTTGAAATAGACCCTTAAAGTGAAGAGCCATGTTGGGACAATCCCCTCACTTTCCGCCTCCCTCTCCACCTTTTCCTGGCAAGTCATAGGCGCTGTATCCATTCCTGGTGAAAATGACTGATTTTAAAATAGAACAGAAATCCACTTAACAGCTCGGAGAAAAGGAATGAAAACACCTTTGCTCGACAACTAGGCCAGATTCTCCATGAATGCTGTTGACGTTTCGGCTTTGTTGTGCATGGGAACCAGTAAGGCCTGCACTAGGAATCAGTCCACAGAAGCATGATGCCTTATATCTCCGGCCAAGATAGTGCTGGCAGAGCCCTGGACACCCTTGGTCCAAGAGACGGATGGTCTGCACAGCCCTGCACACACTCATTCATCCAGCCACTCAGACAAGGACTAGCCCAGGGAGTTCAGAACTGGTGAAGTATTAGGCCAGAGTCCCTGACAGCTACCTTTGCTTACCTTCTCTTTGAAGTGATTTTCAAAAATGCTAGAAAAGTGGGAAATCCTCCCCCACTTTCCCCCCCATATTTCTCACTAATGAAGTTCTGAAATTGTAGTGATTTCTGGAAGAGATAAACAAACTGATTTCTCAACCGGAGATGGCACTTCTTGTCACTTAACTAAGTAGTACCACTCATAAGCTACTTGGAATCCTAAAATGAAACAACTTAAACATAATGCAGAGTACTAACCACTATACGATCATGGCAAAATGAAGTAACCTAGACACAAACGTCCAAATTTAACTAGAAAAAAATCTAGACTAAAGCAACAAAAGTAACAAACATTGACTTGAAAGCAAGGTACTTAGTGTATTATATACTTTCTGTAGTGTTTACATCTAATCCTACACTGTATTGCTGCTAGAAATGACTGGATATCAACCACATTTACTTCTATTTCCTTCTGCCTTTATATAATTAACTGGATGCAGAACAGACAGAAGTAGAGGATGCTCAAAGCAGAGAAACCCCAGTATTGGGCTTGATTTGGGCATTAACAGGGAGAATGTTGCCATGGTAAAATGTGTTACTGCTAATTCATGGTTACACCTTCCACAGAATCTAGCATATTGCTCTCTTATTTAGTAAGCTCGCAAAGTCAATCCCATGCCATCATTTGCCCATTATTCTGGCCAACTGTCAGCATTCCAAGTGAAAGAGATCAACACAAAATTTGGCTCGAATTGAACCAGTTCATTACTGAGGTATTAATCCCAGGAATAATGAGTCTTGGGCTCCCAATTTAGATTGTTTTATTTATCCTCAACAACTTCAGAGCTGGGTGTCCAGCTTCACAGATGTGAGATACCTCTGACTATCTTCAGGTGCTTTGCTGTGATGCGGGGCTGGAGACCAGAAATAGGTGTGTTTTTTTTCTGGAACCTACAAACATTAAAATACTGAGGAATCCTGGGATGAAGTGAGGGCTTTTTAATAAAGCATACTGAGAAACAGTAGTTGCTTCTGATAAGCAAGAGATGAATTTGAGTCTTACTAACATTTGTGGTGAATATTCATTTCAAAAAACTCTGGTACGATTGTAGAGTCAGATAAGATGAAAGGTTTTGTCCCAAGGTTTCCAACACACCATAAGTGTCCACTGACAACAGTTGATCCCATGATGTATGCATGTGACAGGAGTGTGTGTGAGACCCCAGCAGGACACATGGAGGAGCAGTGCAAATCTCCCAAATGGCTGAAACTACATCAACTCCTGGCAAGCATGCATTTGCCCTTGCTGTTGAGCTCAGAGCAAGTCAACTTTATTAGATGAACTCAAATAAAAACATAGTGACAATATAAATCTTGACTCAAGTTTTGCAATGTCAGCAGTGTTTTTGAAGCTCAGGTTCCAGATATCTAGGAGGCCTAGAGATTGACCTTGAATAGAATGAATTATATCACAGTAGAGATATGGCTGGGGTAAAAAATGGCCAATATTACTTGGTCTTAGGTATGGCAAACACAAACAGCAACAATATTTTATCTTGCATTTTCACTTCTAAATCCACGCATATTGGTATAATTTAGTGAGATCATTTCTTATTTGCAGGACTGTTCTCTCTGGTAAACACTTGCAACTCACAATTCAAAGAACTTGCCGAAAGAAATCATTTGCAAATGTATTTCAAGAGAGTTATTATAGTGTCAAAGTAGTTCTTTTGATTGTTTGTGACAAAGGCAGTTGGTCTGCATCAATTAAATAAGGTTTCCCAATGCAAGGAGAAATGGATTTTGTGTATGTTATGAGGTACCTCTTTGAAATCAAGGTCATCTGGGCAGGATCCAGTTCTAGGAGAAATGGACTGAAACTAATGTCCATCAACTGCTGAATGGATAAACAAAATGTGGTATATATTCATACAATGGAATATTATTCAGTCATAAAAAGGGATGAAGTACTGATACATGCTGCAATGTGGAAGGACCTTGCAAACATTATGCTATGTGAAAGAAGCCGGTCACAAACGACTACATTATCATATGATTCCATTTGTTGTAATGTCCAGAATAAGCAAATCCATATGAGGAGTAAATTCAAGTTGTCTAGGGTTGGAAGGGAGGGAAAAGATGGAGAGTAACTATTAATAGGTAGGGCATTTCCTTTGGGGTGATGAAAATGTTCTAAAATTAAAACTAGTAGTGATGGTTGTACAAGTTTGTGACTATACTAAAATGCATTGAATTGTACACTTTGAAAGGGTGAATTTTATGGTCTATGAATTATATCTCAATGAAACTATTATAAAAATGACTGAAGCGATCCTGTTATTTTATTTTTTTTGCCATGTCTTTATCCTACTCTCTTTAAGAACATTATTAGTAGAGGACTGACATGGCTATAGCAAAAACTATTCTTTCAGTAGGTATAACGCTATGAATTTGTTGTGACCATTAGAATGTAGGGATGTTTTTTAAAGAATTTTCTTACCATAGGGACTTCCCTGGTTACACAGTGGTTAGGAATACGCCTGCCAATGCAGGGGACATGGGTTCGAGCCAAGCCCTGGTTCGGGAAGATCCCATATACCGCGGAGCAACTAAGCCCGTACGCCACAACTACTGAGCCTGCGCTCTAGAGCCTGCGAGCCACAACTACTGGGCCCGTGTGCCACAACTACTGAAGCCCACGCACCTAGAGCCCGTGCACTGCAACAAGAGAAGCCACCGCAATGAGAAGCCTGCGCACCACAACAAAGAGTAGTCCCCACTCGCTGCAACTAGAGAAGCCCTCGCGCAGCAACGAAGATCCAATGCAGTCAAAAATAAATAAATTTATTTTTTTAAAAAAAGAATTTTCTTACTATAAATAAAATAGGCAATAAGTTTTTCCCTCTAATTAGTACAGATAAGTAATTTGTGAATTGATGACCGACTTAATAATGGATCTCTTTCTTGTCAATATAAAGGAAAGTGAAAAAGAATAGGACAAAAAAAGAGGCTTTTACAGAGGGAGAAAGAGAGGCAGAATGGTATTTTATTGTCATCTTTGGTGCTGGTCCTACTATTTCACATTAGTCTTTACAGGCTTGTATAAACTGGCTGTTTTTGAGTGTCCAAAACCACCTCTTAGACTAATCTTTTCCTTGATTAGCTCAACGTTTGGGCAGTGGGTAGGTGTGCATCTGATCTTCCTGACACTTACCGATGCCCTTAATGTGCTACCCTTTGCTGCCATCTTCCCTACGTCTCCCTCCTTCAGGTGTCCAGACCCCCTTCCTCTTCTTGAACCTCCCTTACTTTAACAGACCAACTTGAACATGCTTCCCAGTTACTCTCCCGTGGGTGCAGCTCTGGTTCTTAAGGTCTGGCTTCTTCCACTGTGTGAGGGGAAGAGTTCTTCCTGGCTCCAGCCTCACCACGCAAGGACCGAGAGTCAGGCTCACTTCTTCCCTGGTTTGGTGGGGGATCTCTGAGTGCAGACTGCTGCTTCCAGAGGCTTCTTCCCATCCCCAGGCCGCTACACAGTGGGCAATTAAGTGGTCATGTGTTCCTGGAGAGTCCGGGACCCTTAGCCGGACCTTAGCAGCCTTCAGGGTGCACGTGCAGAAATGTGTGTCCAGCTGTCACCTTTCCACGTGTAGTTAGCAAAGCTGTGGGAACAGCCGCAGCCACTGCTGTGATGACAAGGCGAGCCCATCCGCCCATACGTCGGCTCTTGCAGCTCCAAAGCCTAACAGAGAAAAGCCCTCACACTGCTCTGATCATTGTTCTGGTTGCAACCGTAGCTGGGTGCGCCAGACACCTAGAGTGCTGAGCAAACAGAATGGCTAAGGATTCTTGTCTCTTGCTAGAAAGGAGAAGCAGAGAGAAGAGTCATCCCCTAAAACTGGACCAAGGAGATCACAGGGTTTGCACTGGATACTAACAAATTGTTTTCTAAAGTGGTTGTTCCAATTTACACTCTGAGAGTCGTGTTTAAGAGAGTCGGTTTACCTAAATTCTCCCAACACACAGATGGATATGGAATAGAATCTTTTTGCTAGTGATGATCAGTGAGGTTGAAAATGCTTTTAAATGTGTACTGACTACTGATGTTTTCTCTTTTGTTCGTTGTTCAAGTTTTCACGTTGCTCATTACGCATATTCTTTATTTTTTTAACTGAATTATTTGGACCTGTTAGGGATTTGAAGTCTTATGTTTAATACTTTGTAATTGAGAAAAAAATAGGAGAAACCTGCAAGTGAAAGGAAAATTCTTAGAAACATAATATTGGGTTAAACAGTTGCGAATGGATATTCATTGTATGATATGATTTATGTACATTTTTAAAACACAGAGAATAGTCCTAAATTATAATAAACTTATTTATATGTATTAAAGCATGTAACATGCCAGGAAAAGCCACTCTACAATTTCAGGAGCAATTTCAGCGCTATTGCATTTGGGGTGGGAGAGGAATTAAATTACAGAGTGGGAGCACGGACAGTAGGAAAGTGCTTTAATTGTGTCTATAATGTTTTATTTATTGAATTTGATATACTTCATAATTACAAGATGATTAAAGGGTCATAACTCCATTTGGTGTCGGTATGGACATCCTACTCACATGGGACGACATAGCTGGTGGCGTACTCCACCAAGTGACTGTCAAATCTTTATTGACCATGTGACATTCTGGTGGAAGCGTTAACAGTCATGGGGCTTGGGGTGAGGAAGGTGGCAGCCCACAACTGGACTTCCTTCTTATGTGGCTATCTGATTGGATCAAGCTGGCACCCTGGGCCCATTCTATGAAGGCATTAAGGTGATGTTGCGCGTTGAGCCTGCTGTAACAACCAAGCCCACCAAATTCTCCAGTCTCGTCAATTTCGACATAATAATAGCAGATGCCCCTGGGAACCAATGGAGACCTCTTCATGGCTGCCATTGATCCCTCTGATATCTCTCTCTGTTTATCCCTCACTGGGATCTCAAGAAAGGACAAGCTATTAGACAGATTAACCACCTATATACTGTGAAGGGGCAGTTCACTGTGCCTGCAAATACCTGGCAATACAACTTCCGCAACTAAGAGCACCCCTTGTGTAGAAATTGGCCAAGACTTTCGAAGCTCCCTCGTTGTACCTGGCTCCAGTCATACGGAGAACGAAAGGTGACTTGTATCTGACTGTAGAGTGATAGCTGTTGCCCTACGATAGCTCTCAGAGCAACAGGGAGCTTTGGTAGCCAAACCCTGCCCAGTATGCCCAGCTGCCCACCTGACCAAGACTCCGCTGCTGGGTAAGGATACTGCTAATCTTCCTTGTAAACAAAAATACTGAACTAAGCAGATGGGAAGGCAACAAAAGACTACTGCTCTCTGTGGCTCACATCCTACACCCTGGCCTCTCTTACTTAAAGCCCCATGACTCCATTATCCCTGAATAATTCTCACCATCATTTCCACATCAGAATTCTGTTGTTAGCATTGTCTTCATCTTAAAGAAGGGCCCAGTGCCACCACACACTTCCTTTAGTTTTTTTCCCCCAAGTAGATTTCCTACAAAGAAAGATGTTTTTAGACCAGGAGACACTAAAGACGAGTAACTGTATGATAGACGCAGTGCCTGGCCCTGCCTTGTGAGAAGCTTCTCCTTAAATTTATAGGTGCCAACCTATTTCAGGAGTTCATCAAGTACGTTATATTTCCTGCCCACCTAGGGTTAAATACTCTACTATGAAGATAAATCTCAAGTTACTTGAGCATCCTCCTGTTGATCACTGTTCCTAATTATTTGCTGTCATAAACAGTGCTGTGATGAACACTGATGCACATTTATCAAACATCCTCAAGCTCGACAGGGTTATGACAGTTCAGTTCCTATTAAGCCTGATGGAGACCTGGCAGGGAGAGAAAAATGGTGCCCTTGCCTAACAAACCTTGCTGAAATGGTGAGTGTCCTAGGGCTGGTTGTGCCGGGTGCAGGGTTTGGGGAGGGCCCGGTTTATTAGGACAGTCAAGGAGGCACATACCCAAGTTTGGGGACTGCGCTTTGACACCATCTGGATGGACCACTGAAGGTCCAACTGAAACTCTTAATACAATCCCAAAGGCTGTTGGGGGGCCCCACATGGTACACTTGGCCCCAGATTATGACCTTTTCCTTGCCATGGCTGTGAGACCATCACAGTGTTGATGGATCCTCTTTGGAACATGGCACCATTGTGATGCTGGAGGCCCTGCTGTACCTGGGCTTGCTCTAGGACGAGTGTGGATCAGAAAGGTGGCCATAAATCTCACCACACACACACATCAGTGCACTTTAAGAGCTTTTTATCTGAAATTAGGCAAACTCTGGCCGGGTCCATCCTTCTGGGGACAAAGGCCTGAGAAGGCATGCTGGGAGAGTACCTTCCCTGCTTGAAGTTGACCCAGCCTGACCACACAAAAAAATATGCCAACCACTCATAAAATCCATTTATGGGTATCAACTGTCTCTCCAGAATTTGTCTAGACTATCTCTCTTTTTTCCAGTTTCAGTTGCTTACCTTCATCTACCCTGCCTCGGACTCATTTTAACCTGCACACCTCCCCTTGTTCTTCATCCTCTGACTTTCTTGCTCAGATCTTCCTTTCTGGACTTGTTTCCCTACCATGATTTTAACAGCTTCCCTCTACCTTATTTTTGAGATTAGGTGAATGGGTTTGGAATCCGATGCCATGGATTCTTGTATGGCTTTGTCATTTACCAGGGCAAGCATCTTCATGTATTCATTCAACCAATGTTTTACGAATGCCGTTATGTGCCAGGCACTGTGCTAGGTGCTAGGGACGTTGCAGTGTGTCAGGAAGGAAGAGGGATGATGAACAATTAATGTTTGTTTAATCTTGCTGGCCTCAGTTTTCTCATCCGTAATGCAGGAATGAAATGGCTATACTGATCTCAGAGGACTGTTGTAAGGTCTGCTGTGAAGGTTTTAGCACGGTGTTTGAGAGTGAGCGCTCATTAAACCTTAGCTCAGTGTCATCATTTATATCCTCCACAGGTCAGCATTGCAACAAGGCGTCCTGTTGCCCAGTAAGGCCAGTTCTGGGTCGCCTCCCCATCACGGTCCAAACCTTGCACAAGAACGATAGGAGAAACAACAAAAAGGTGGGCCAAAATTATGGTACCAGCTAGAAAGATTTATTACTGAACTGGATAGAAATGGGCCAGAAATGGAAAACGAGATTTGAGATTCACACAAATACACGCGCACACAATAATATACTGTTGGCAATGTATTTATTGTGAGAGGAAGGAATTGCCGTGTTGAAACAGCAGAAAGAGGAACTTCCACTTACTATTGGATTTGCTTTTAGAAATCAAAGATGGCATGGTACTACAAACTAAAAATAAGAGGAATCAATATACAAAACAGAGCACCTGTTGTTAGACTAAGAATGGCATTTTTTTTAAAAAGAAAATGGTGCATTGTGGTCAGCAAGCTTAAGGACTACTCTGTGATTACATAATAAAATGGAACAAAAGAAAAATAGTTTTGCATTCTCGCTTCTACATTTACTTCTCTTACCAAAAGGCCACATTTCTTATGACCTAGTTCATTTAGTCCTAAATTTTCAGGTTTGATTAGTAAAGTTACTATTAATGATAATACCTTATGTATTTATTTTTTTCCCCATCTTAAAAAAAAGTTTTATTTTGAAGTAATTCTAAACTTAATGTGCTTAATTCTAAACTTACTGTGCTTAATGTGCTTAACTTAATCACATATATGTGATTTCCATATATGCCTCATACATTTCTTTATGTTTATCAAATTATGTTTATACACTTTACCCTATATTATCAATATGTGTTTAAATTTTCTAACGATGGATTTTGATCACGTAAGATATTCAAAGAATAAACTCTTTACTAAAGAAAAAAAACAAAAATTTAACACAAGTTCAAGAATTAGAGGTTTCCATACACATTATCTTTTATCTGCCTCTTTAACCCAAGCAGAATTCTCAGTTTAAAAAATAAAACAGCAAAAACATTCAAGGGTTTGAGGATGGTTGCTTGAACTACAGAGAAAAGAAAAAAAAAGAGTGATGATTTTAAATCACAAATAGTTAAGAGTACAGTTTATAATGTCAGGATAAGATAATAAATTCACTGACATGAAATATTTCTTTTATGAAAACACCACAGTCTAAGTTTTGTTCCTCATAAGGGATGAATTTAAATGAGCAAACATTCCTCTACCAACTTAATTTAAGACCAGTGCAAGCGTTTCCTGGTATCTAAAGCAAACCAATAGCAGGGAGTGTGTTGCTTACATAAAGGACTTGTTTTGTTTTTCATTTCAAAAATGCTTAGAAGTCAGGCTGCAGCCAGGAACCCAGGGCACTGGTGCTCCTATTACCCGTGGATCTCAGGGAAGGCAAGGAAATAGCATACCGGGTGTTTCACTGATTAGGGGGCATTTCAGTTTAAACATTCTTTCCTCCTGGCCCTAAACAGAAAACACACAAGGGTGTGTACACACACAATGATATTCAGTGACACGAGGCTCCTACAGAAGGAAAATAATAATGCAATCTTCTGTTGCCTCCAAAATACAGGAGGCAATTTTATTTTATTTTATTTTATTTTTTTTCCATGGTAAAGACCGAAAAGATGTTTCTTTTTGTAGTTCACCATTTACTATGTTCAAAAGAAGCATTTTATGAATGTGAAAGTCCTTGTGTGTTCTCCTTTTAGTGTCTCTCAAAACCCCCAAAACTTGGAATATATGCAAATAATTTAATTCTAAACGGTAATATACAGTCCAAATATAGCCGACAATACAAGCAAGTCAAGGATTAAATAATTCATCACTTTTTGGATATAAAAGAACTCATGAAATAAGAAAAAGTTCTATCTAGAGTATCTAGATATTACAAATATCATGATCTAGTCCAGCAAGTAGAGCTGTAAATGTGTAAGAGCAGCATGAAGCCTCATTCATCTGTCTAGTCACTCATTCATTCATTCAGCAAACATGTACTGAGTGCTACTGTAAGGCCATGAACTCTGCTTAGATATTAGGGACACAAAGGCGAATAAGACACAGTCCTTGCCTATGAAGGCCTTATAAACAAGTGGATGACGACAAATCTACTGGATAATAACATGACTTCAAAAATCAAATTATCAGGAAAAGGAGATGTATGCACAGCCCCAGAAACTTTAAGACAATTTAAAAAAACCCTAAATATTACAGGCTTTTTCACACTGGCATAGGACAGCTCTTTCCATTGAAGGACCTGACAAGACTGATTGAATGAAAACATTCTGTGGTGAGACAAATGCACCCCTGAACATGATAAAAATAACTGGAAAGAAAAAGCATTTCTAGGTTGTTAAAAAACTAACCAAGAGTTAGTCAATGGCACTGAGTTAAATTAAACAGAGTTGATTTTGTTAAATATCTTCTAACAAATGCTTTGTTACTTGAAAAAAATATAAAATAAACCCCATGGGAGGCACTAGGTTTAGCTCTTAGAACTATGGTCAGTTTGGGAACATATTTATTTGGTGAATGGTGTATGACATAACCTTAGAGTAATAACATAAAGCTTTCTATTCTAGGAAATATACTTCAAATTCCACGTCCCTAACCCTCTTGCTAGATAAGGCAAGAAGACCTCTTTAAATACTTCTCTCTGCTAAATCTAAACCCTGCCATTGGCTATTCACAGATTATTTTCCCAATTTTACCCTTTAGCTCAGAGTTGATTTCCTGCAGATAAATTAAAAGTATAATTAAAATTACCATACATTTTGCTTTTTTACAAAGGCAGGCCTATGACTTTACTAGGGTCTTTCAATACTGCATTTCAATATTATTCCTAGCTTTAAAATTTTATTTTTAATAAATGGCAAATTTATGTCTCTCAATCCAATATTTTTTTTTTTTGTGGAAGAAGCAAGTTTATTCCCATTATAGTCTTTCTCATCTTATGGAAAAATATTCCAAGAAAAATGTAAGTCTATTTACATCTTTCAAGGACACCATCTCCAGTTTTATTAAACTACTCTTTCAAAAGCTGCCTTGTAGTAGCTCCACCATCATCAAGGGGAGGCAAAAAGGATTCTTGCTGAACCAGACAATATTAAATGGTGTCATATCAGAACAAGCCTTAGCATCCTTCCTTTGAAATTTATATCTACTATTTCAATGCTGTTGTTATTCAATCTACTAATACCTAAAATAGGAAGTAATGGGCATCATTGCATTTCTATACCCTCTTCCCGGATACAGATTCTCTTTCCCCAGCTATTCCCACTTCCGGTTTCTTCATATCACTCTGGTCTCAGCTCACATGTCATGTCAGGCCTACATATCCATATATCTATATACTGCTCTTGGTTATCTAATATATTCTCAAAGTGAAATAGAATTTGGAATATATTAAAATATACATGGACCACATTAGAATATCATCTCAAATAACTATATGCATAGAATTACCATTTACTATTATGTCTTCCATCTTTTAGTCAGGTTTTATGAGAAACAAACGTATACATTTTATTTCCATATTGGCTGTGAAGCTATTGTGAACAATTCTTTTATTTTACCCCCTTGAAATACCCTAAATAATAAATTCTTTCAGAATCTGGAACAGGGGAAAGTTTTGTTTTGCCTCTCTGAGAAACTGGTATTTTCCCTCTTCAAAGGAGACATAATTTGATCACATTCCTTGTTTTTCTTGGCCACCGGGTAAAACAGTGGCAGCTTTCATGATGAATTTTAACAACTGTATTAACTTTTACGGTTAAAGTATTTGTTTATCCTCTCGTAATTCTGTTTAGATGTTTTCAAATTAATTTTACTCTATTTTTCTTTCCAGGGTATCTTCAATTCTTATTTGAAAGGCTGTGAGGAATACTGAATTTAAATTGTAATACTAAATATTACATTTAATACTCAACATTAAATACCTGACACTAAATTGATTAACAGACATCATTGAAATTGTGGGGAGATAACTTTAGGAATATTTGAAATGCCTAGATTACTTTGAGTTTGGTCTCAAAGATACATTAAACTATGAAATGGAGCCCTGAAGGGATTAAAAAATACAATTTGAGAATAGAGTAATAAAGAATGATTTAATTCTAGCTAACAACATGGTTTAAAAGGCCTCCTGAATCTAACGATGTGGAAAGGAAATGTAAAGAGAAAAAGTCCACATATGATTTCTTTTCCACTCCAATCTTATTAACGAGCTATAGAATTCTGATAAATCCTTTATTTTCTATCAGCATTAGTTTCCTTATTCACAGGTCTGAAGAAAAACACTGTCTCTGTGGGGTTATGTTCGGGACTGGGTGATATAATAAAAGGCAAGTATCAGGTGGAATTCTGAATTCTGAATTCGGTCCTGAATTAATGGCAGAGGTTTCAGGAGAAGGCCTCTTATTTGATGAGTTTAGACCTGGCACTCAGCCAGTTCAAAAGACATCTATCTCTATCTGAGATGTGCACATACATCATGCATACCTTAAACATTTTTTTAAAAGTAAACTTTTTAAGCAACATGGATGGACCTAGAGATTATCATACTAAGTAAGTCAGAAAAAGAAAGGCACATAGATCACTCATATGTGGAATTTAACTAAAAAATTATATAAATGAACTTATTTACAAAACAGAAACAGACTTACAGATTTCGAATACAAACTTGTGGTTACCGAAGGGGAAATGTGGCAGGGGAGGGATAAATTGGGAGCTTGGGATTAACATACACACACTACTATATAGAAAACAGATAACCAAATAAGGACCTACTGGATAGCACAAGGAACTCTACTCAGTACTCTGTAATAACCTAAATGGGAAAAGAATTTGAAAAACTAGATACATGTATCTGTATAACTGAATCACTACACTGTACACCTGAAACTAACACATTATAAATTAACTATACCCCAATAAAATTTTAAAAAATAACCTTTTTATTTTAGAACATTTTTAAGTTTATAGAAAATTGTGACAATGCCTGATTTCCCCTATTATTAACACCTTACATCAGTATGGTATACTTGTTTACTGTGATTAATAAACCAATATTGATACATTATTTTTTTTTTTTTTTTTTTTTGCGGTATGCAGGCCTCTCTCTGTTGTGGTCTCTCCCATTGCGGAGCACAGGCTCCGGACGCGCAGGCTCAGCGGCCATGGCTCACGGGCCCAGCCACTCTGCGGCAGGTGGGCTCTTCCCGGACCGGGGCACGAACCCGCATCCCCTGCATCAGCAGGCGGACTCTCAACCACTGCGCCACCAGGGAAGCCCTTGATACATTATTATTAACTAAAGCCCCATACTTTGTTCAGATCCCCTTAGTTTTTCCCCAACGTCCTTTCCTGATCCAGGATCCCATCCAGGATACACAGTCCATTCAGTTCTCGTTTCTCCTTAGGCGCCTCTTGTCTGTGACAGTTTCTCACACTTACTTTGTTTCTGAGAACCTTAGCAGTTTTGAGGGGTCCTGGTCAGGTATTTTGAGAAATGTCCCTCCCCTGGGATTTGTCCGATGCTCTTCTGTTTTTAGGAGGAAGACCACAGAGTTAATCTGCCTTTTTGATTCTATTATATCAAGGAAATAGACGATCAATATGACATCACTGTTAATTTTAACTCTGGTCACCTGGATGACCAAAGTTTGCCAGCTTTCCCCACCACATGTGTCTTTTTTTCCCTTTCCATACAGTTTGGAAGGAAGTCACTATGGACAGCCTGAGCTTAACAAGTGGAGTTATGGTCCATATCCTTGAAGATGGAGCATCTTGATAAATCATTTGGAATTCTCCTGCCTGGGAGATTTGTTTATTCTCCCCCACTTGTTTATTCAGTAACTTGTATCAGTAAGGACTCAGAGTTATTTATTTTAAACTTTGGGTTATGACTAATACTAATTGACTTTGTTGCCCACATCATCCAGCTTTGACCACTGGAAGCTCTTTCAGTTCAGTCAAATTCTATATAATTTTAAAAAATTTACACGCATGAAGATTCACTCTGTGCTGCAAAATGGTATGTGCTTTAACAAACACATAATGTCATGTATCTACCATTATAGTAGCCTATAGAATAGTTTCGCTGTCCTAAAAGCTCTCCTGTGCTTTACCATTCAAACCCTCCCCTGCCCCCTGAACCCTTGGCAATCACTGATCTTTTGACCATCTCTGTAATTTTGCCTTTTCCAAACTGTCATATAATTAGAATCATAAAGTATATAGCCATTCAGTCTGGTTTCTTTCACTTACCAGTATACGTTTCAGAATCATCCGTATATTTTCAAAGGTTGATAACTCAAATTTTTTATCATTGAATAATATTCTATTATGGGGTGTGCCACAGTTTATCTGTTTACTTACTGAAGGACATCTTGAGAGCTTCCAGGTTTTGGTGACTCTGAACTAAGATGCTACAGACATTTTCATGCAGGTTTTGGTGTGCAAATAGGTTTTGAAATCTGTTGGGTAAATACCTAGGAGCTCAGATGCTGAATCATATGATAAAACTATGTTTAGCTTTGGAAGAAACAGCCAAACTGTCTTCCAAATTGTCTGTACAATCTTACATTCCCATCGGCAACAAATGAGAGTTCTTGTTGCTCCACAACATCCCTGCCAGCAATTGGTATTGAAAGTTACTTGGATTGTAGGCATTCAAATAGATGCGTAGTGATATTTCATAACTGTTTTAATTTGCAATTCCCTAATGACAAATGACGTTGAGCATCTTTTCACATGCTTATTTGCCATTTGTATGTCTTCTATGATGAGGTTCAGATCTTTTGCCCATTCTAAAATGTTTTATTGTTGAGTTATAAAAGTTCCTTGTATATTTTGGAGACAAGCTCCTTATCAGATATGTATTCAGCAAATATTTTCTTTCAGTTTATGGCTTGTCTTTTCATTTTCTTATTAGTCCTTTCACCATGAAGTTTTTTTTCTTTCACAGACTGCTTTTGGTTTTTTATTTAAAAACACATCAACAAATCCAAGGTCACCTAGATTTTCTCCTATATTTTTCTTTAGAAGTTTCATAGTTCTGTATTCTACATGTAGGTTTATGATCAATTTTGAGTTAGTTTTTGTGAAAGAGGTAAGGTCTGTGTCTAGGTACAGTTTTTGCATATGGATGTCCAATTGTTCCAGCACCATTTGTTGAAAAGACTGTCCTTTCTCTGTTGAACTGCCTTTGCTCCTTTGTCAAAGATCAGCAGACTATATTTGTGTAAATCTATTTCTGAGCTCCCTATCCTGTTGCATTGATCTGTGTGTCTATGTTACCAACTCTACACTGTATTGATTACTATAGCCTAGTAGTAAGTCTTAAAATTGAATAGTATTACTCCTCAAACATTGTTCTTCTCCTTCAGTACTATGTTGGTTATTTGAGGTCTTTGCCTTTCCATGTAAATTTTAGAACCAGTTTGTCAATAACTACAAAATGGCTTACTGAGGTTTTTAACTGGTATTGCATTGAATCTGTAGATCAAGTTAGAAATAACATCTTAACAATATTGAGACTTCCAATCTATGAACATAGCAAGCATATCTCTCCATTTACTTAGATCTTCTTTGTTTTCTTTCATCACTTTTGTAGTTTTTTACATATAGATCCTGACATAGTTTGTTAGATTTATACTTAAGTACTTCATTATTTTTGGTGCTGTTGTAAACGGTATTTTTTAAAAAAAAGTCAAAGTCCAATTGTTCTTTGCCGGTATATTGGAAAGAAACTGACTTTTGCATATTAACCTTGTATCTTGAGACCTTGCTATACTCACTTATTAGTTCCAGAACTTTTTGTTGTTATTGCTGTTGATTCTTTGGGATATTCTAGTTATACAATCATGTCATCCATGAATAAAGAGTTTTATTCATTCCTTTCTAATATGAACAGGATTTACTTATTTTCCTTGTCTCAATGCATTATTAAGACTCCTAATATAAACATTTAAAATTTTGATCAAAACATATAAATATGCCAATCTTTCATTTTAAGGCCAAGACCTTTCCCTGAGAATGGGCCCAGTGATGGGAGTTAGGCATCATATTTCTTACAAAAACCACAGCTTTTCTAAGATTTCCAGTGCCAGTTTTTTAAGTACCACCCCCCCCCGCCCCGCCCCACAATGAACATACTTGCAAAGTAATCTGGGTACAGAATCTGCCTAGAGTTTTAGGAAATGTTTTGCTTTTCTCCCAGTTGCCTTGCCCATCCTAATTTTCCGGTGATTAAAAAAAATTAGCTTTTATTTAACCTTTCAAAGGCATTTAACTAAATACTATTTAGAAATAAAAACGTCTTTCAGTTTTTATCAGTTTACAGTAATAACTAATTACAGAATCACAATAACAGAGGTGGCATGAATAAGTTGGGTGCTGACTTGATAACAGCAACTCTATTGTACTGAGAAAGTTCTCAGAAAGGTATCTAGTGACCTCAAACTCTCAGTGCCGCATAGTTTGACAGAGAGAAATGAAGCCACTAGTGAGACTGGCAAACCAGTTAAATGGGTTAAAAGGTAATTTACTGTATTAAATTATAGCCTTACTTTTGGATCAATGAACAAATGAGGCAGCACTCGGCGGGTCTGTGAGACACTCATTTTAATAACTAAACTCTCACACTAGGCAAAGTGATGTAACACGCAGTCTTTTATTTTGTGAAAGTGTGACTGTCTATAAGGAGTATGACTGCAACAGAAAAGAATGAACATGGGTTTAAATCCTCCACAAAACAAAGCTCCCTGGGAAAGGGAAGTAGAAGTTTACAAGAATTATGCTGAGCACTTTTACATAGAGATTCCCATTAATTTGAGCAAGTCATAAAGTTCCTGGGGGCAAGATATATGCTTTAAACTTCCTCGTATTCCTCACTGGGTTGGCTGTGTAATGGGCCAATTTGGCTAGGCTGGACTGCATGTCTCAGAATTTTCTTTAAGCTGATCGGGTGGCCCACAAGAGAGATTCTTGTGAGATTTGGAAGGCAGAGGGAAGGAAAGGGCCATTTGGTGGGTCACACGTGTTGCTGATCTGTTGTGTTGAGACGAAGCAGCAGGTGGGTCTGTGATCAGGCCACCTTCCCTTGGATTCTCCCCACCTCCTCTACTCCTGGGCCGGGTATGTGTGTTTAGCTCGTGTCGAAGAGCCCTGGCTTCTGTAGGAAAGCCTTGTAACCAAGGTCAGAGTTAATGAGACCTGACATAGGTTGTGGTCTACCCTTGTGGGGTTGCAGCTCATCCTTGTTGGTTCTAGCCAGCTTGTCATCTCCCCTTCTTGACTGCCTGTGTGGCTGGCCTTCAAGTTCTAGCATCAAATGCAGAGACAACAGCCTTACAGAGACAGCTTAACCAGCCCCCAGATTGCATTAGGTCAGTCCCTATAATAGATCCAATTATGTGCATACACACACAAATCTCTCTCTCATATATATATATATATATATATATATATATATATAATCTATATGTGTATATGTATATGTACAACACACACATATATAGATGGATATATGTGTGTATATGTATGTATATGCATGTATGTATGTATCTATCTGTAATATGCATATACAGATGGATGGTTATATATGTGTGTGTATATATATATGTAATGTCTATCTATCTATCTATCTATCATCTAATCTAATCCCTCATTGGTTCTGCTTGTCTAGTTAACCCCTAATATACACAACCATGAACTTTCTCCCAGAGTCATTTCTGAATGACAGGAGTGATTGTCCAAGCAGGTACCACTGTTATGATTTTGCCTTCAATAAGCTGTGTGATGAGAGAAGGGAGAGGCACAAGGATGAAGCAGGGATGAGTCTGTTTGACTCTCAGATAGACTCAAGGTTTTAGGAAAATTTCTATTTCTTAAATCCACAGACTAACTCTTATAAAAGAGGCCAAAACCCTCTATAAAACAGAGAAGTCCAGAAAAATGAAAAATCATAATTGAATAAGATTGTACCTCTTTTGAAAAATCTGGTCACTGATCTTAAATATTATCACCTGGGTTCTATGTATAACATTATTAAATATTATTACCAAGGAGCTATCCAGGGACCTAGGAGACCTCTGCTTGAAATGTGCTCTGATCCAAAAGACGTGTTCCTCTACCTTTGTGAAATAACTGTAGAATCATAGAATTTCAGGTCTGAGCACAACTTTAAAGCTCATATACTATTTACAAAAGAACATTTAGGTTCAGTGATATGGTGACTTGCTCACAGTCACACAGCTGGTCAACGAGAAGAGTTCAGTGTTCAAGTTTGATTTCCTGCCCCCAAGTCAGAGTGCCCTACACGATACTGTTTCTGTGCCTGACTCATGTCTTCACCTATCAGGCCCTGCAAACTCCCACATAAGTCTTCTGGCTGAAACACGCCCTGCCTCACTATCAAACGCCCTACATTTGGTGTCATATGCTTGCATTTGCAAATTCCAGTTCTCAAAATTGAAAGACTCATAATTAGAGACTGTGGCCTTAGAGATCGATTTCCCTGAGGGTGTACCATGTCTGGAGAATCCTGAAGTCATCAGACTTTGCTCTGTACCTCACCAAGAACACCAGCCAAAGTTCACTCAAAAACGGTTTCAGGACATTTCGTTCTTGGTCTCCCGTTCTGAGAGGATGAGAGCTGGCCCAATCACAATACATTTATGTCACGGAAGTGTTTCCTTTGGCTACCTTAGGAGATACAGAAGTCACCATCTCGGTTCCTGAGACATTTTGTGCCCCCCACCTTGAGTTATAAAGCAATTTAGAAAGTAATATATATGCTGGGGAGGAAAACTGTCATTTGAAATTCCTTGTAACTCCTTCTGAACCCCATAAGACTCTGGTGTGTGGGTTTTAAGGATTTTATTTTTTCCTTTTTTTTTTTTTTTTTTGCGGTATGCGGGCCTCTCACTGTTGTGGCCTCTCCCGTTGCGGAGCACAGGCTCCGGACGCGCAGGCTCAGCGGCCATGGCTCACGGGCCCAGCCGCTCAGCGGCATGTGGGATCTTCCCGGACCGGGGCACAAAACCGTGTCCCCTGCATCGGCAGGCAGACTCCCAACCACTGCGCCACCAGGGAAGCCCCACAGCTATCTTTGATAATGGTTATTTTTTATTAAGGTCATGCATTCACAAAATATTTTAGTACCCTGTGTCTATTAGGACAGCATGTGGTTTCAACTAACAAAAACTTAATTACCACAGTGGCTTAAATAGGCAGAAACTCAAGAAACAAGAAGTCCTGAGACAGGCAGACTAGGGCTGGCACAGATGCTCAACAAAGCCATAAGAGACACAGGCTTTGTCATCATTCTTCTCTGCCATTCTGAAGATGTAGCCCTCAGCCCATGCTTGCTGCCTCATGTTCACAGAATGGCTGCTGCATCCCCTAGCTATAATTCTATAATCCAGGAGGAAGGTGGGAAAGGGGCAAAGTGCCAAAGGGCCAAAGGCATTCCAGCCAAATTTATCCTTATTCTAATCAAAAAAGGAAAAGATTTCCTGGCAGTAGCAGTCAGTAAATTTGTACTCATATGCCGTTGGCCATATCTAGGTCTTATAAACTACCTTGTGTTAGAATTTTACAAGGAACAAAGAGGTTGTAGACGATGATTGTGACAGCAGCCAATAGTGTCTGTTATAGATTCCTCTGCCACTATTCTTCTATAAAGTGTTTAAATTAACAATCATTCTGAAAAAGTCTTCATGTTCATAACCTAAAACTTTTTTCCCCAAATTAAAAAGTTAAAACTCACCTACAATTTGTTCATTCTCAAAGACAATTGGGAAAATTAAGAAACCCAACCCTACATTGAACAAATACCTATATATCTTAGTGAGACAGCAGTAAAGTAAGTGGGCTACCTGCTCCCCAGCCACTAGGGGGCAATAATAAACTCATCCTCAAACCATTCTCTTTTCCTTGTTGCACGCTCTGAGTCTGTCCCCATACTCAATATCTGTTTAAGTTTTAAGATCACTCAGCCTGACCCTCTGAAACAGAAAGAGCTGTCTGTTAGAAACATGCTTACCAACGGTGACATCCTGAGAAGTTACATGTACAGTATGGGGAACCACATCTCATTCGCCACATAAAGGGTCCCTGCTTTGGAGGAGAAATGCTGTCAAGATCCTTAGCTAATGGTTTTTCATTAAAAGCCATAATGTCGGGACTTCCCTGGCGGTCCAGTGGTTAAGAATCTGCTCTTCCAGTGCTTCCACTGCATGGGGTGCGGGTTTGATCCCTGGTTGGGGAACTAGGATCTCACATGCGGCACAGCCAAAAAAAATTAAAAAAAAAAAAAGCCATAATGTCCTTAGAGGAATATTTTCTAAAACAAAGTAGAACCAGCTCCCTTTAGGCTAGTGTTTCTCAAATTGCCTCTAAAATCTGCCTTGGAAGCCCTACAAGATGCTGCTTAAAATGCAGGCTCCTGGGCCCAAACTTCAACACCTGGTATCGATCTCCTGAGCACCAGCCCAAGAATGCGCATCTTTAGCAGTCTTCCCAGGTGGCTGCATACTCCAAGTTGAGAGCCACTTTCACAGATTAACATTCCAGACTCATAGGCTGAGTGGACAGGCTGGCAGAGTTCTCAGTCAGACCAGACGTGGACCTTCTTTCTGAAGCCAAATGCTGGTGGGAGAACAAGAATTTCAGTTCTTTACATAAACCATGCTCTGGACAAAGGCCTGAGCTCCCTTTGCCGAGTGACTATTCGGAGCAAGAGTGGCCACTGACTAAACCAGGCTCTGCACCTACAAGCTTCCAACTGACTAATACCGTGACCAGGTAAATGTCTACTATCCTAAAGGGATTTCAGGGTGCTGGAGCTAGCTTTACCTGAAGCTCAGAGATCCACAAAGGTCCAAAGCTTTTGTCCTTGTGCCTGACCTACTGCTGCCATATGTCTCAACCCTCCCCTCCATTTGACCTTATCCAGGCCGTTCCAGTCTTCCCTGCCTGGGCTCTGCCAAACCTCAACTAATTATTTCGCCAGGGCAGTGTCTAAAATGTTCTCTGGCTGCCCAGGGTTAACCCCTATGCCAAACATTCTCTCTGATCTGTATTACCTGACCTTACCGCTCACCTATGGCTGTCAATTGCTCTAGCAATGGGGCAACCCTGACACCCAGCTTCTTGGCCAGGTCCCCAACAGTCAGGGGCCGCAGCCGGCTCCCAGTCACACCTATGCATCAGAGCTTTTCAATGCGATATGGCTGTATTTCTTTGTAGTTTTGAAATTTCTGTGATTTACTAATACATCTGCTGTGCCTCCTGTTGGTTTTAGCAAGAAGATGAAGCATGTTCTGTGGCAACAGAAATGAGTGCTATTCTGAGAGTATGTTGGAAATCAGAAGGGGGTTTCCTGTGCCATTTGAAGCTGAGAAACGAGGATCCTGGATGGGGCATCAGTACCCGAGTACATCTTCCCACCCACAAAGTTCACTAAAATAAAGTTGGGAAAGTAGTTTTCCGGCCGCTTGCAGCTATGAGAATATTTAACTCTCAAAGATTCTGATTGAAGTACATATCTGAAGTAAAATACGTTTTATCGTGTGCATTCAAATGTATGTATCATCTGAAGATAAAAAAGAAGGTTGGCAGACTCACCTAAAGAGAAACCTAGCAGCTCTGAAATTTAGAAAAGTAAAAGCCAGGCGTCTGAAGCAAACCATTTAAAAGTGCTTGGAGGTGTTCGAAGGGGATGTCATGGGAGTAGTGCTAAATAGACAAAAGGTCATCACATTTCAGAGTATACGGTGGCAAAGGTTTAGGCTTCTTAAAATCCAGAGTAGCATAAGGGTCAGGTACAACTGAAATTTAAGAGAGTTTCTTTCCTGGATTAGAGAAGGATGGTATATACAGAACCGGGAAGTAGCCAGGACAACATGGGTCCCCAGAGAAAGAGCTTAGCAGGCGCTTCTGTTGGAAAGCATATTAAGCAGAGTCAAAGCTGAGTATATGTGAGAGGAGAGAAGGGAGCAGATGTGAGGACAAAAAGCACGACTTCTGCTTCTTTCATAGCACACCCTCTAGCCTGCCCCTGACATACCTGGAGACGAGAGCCTTGAACTACGCTCTATTATATCGTCAACAAGGTCAACTTGACATGACAGAAGTCCACGGGCTACGACAGTTGTTACATCACCAAAGGAAGCAGATTTCATGCCAATGCTGGCACGTCTCTCCCCATGCTTAGCAGTTTACCCAGAAGCCTTGAACATTCCAGAATTCTTAATACAAACTTCAAATCTCTCATTAATAACATTCAAAGCTGACAGCTTTTGCTCACTGCAGGCACTCATAAAAGACTGTTCTTCCACTGTAGGCATTTCATTTAGTAACAACTTGGATAGAGATGCTTTGCCTCTACATCTCCCCAATATAAATCCAAACACAGACAAATCAAAACCAAATATTGTAGAAGGAATGCACTTAATTACCCGGTCACGTGCCTTCACTGTGTCAGTTTTGGTCTACCAACTCCAACGTTGTACAACACACGAGAAGGGCTCATTATACCCTGGTATTTTTGTTGTTCAGAACCCAGAAGAAAAGCTTTTCCTGGATGAAAAATTCCTTCCCTGACAGCCTCTATGGGGTTGCTGTGGATAAACAGAGGATGCCTTTATCACATGGGAGCTTGTGGGCTGTGTCCTGCTTAAACCAGATAGCGCTCTTCAACTGAAAGTAGATCTCTCCCTTATCTGCTGGAAATATGCTTGTTTAGTATAATGAGAAGAGGGGCCATTCCCTACAGAGTAATGCCTGGCGCCTCAGGTCCGGCTGTCCCTACGTGCGTGCACCATTATGTAACGTTTCACCTACTTGTAGAGAAGGTAGGAGAGTTGTGGCATATCTCATTGTTACGACAAAGTTACAGTGCTTATATGGTATGTTAAAACCATAGCTGGTCTTTGAAATTTTTAAAATAATCTAAATCATGAAATGATCACCTTAATTAATGTTAATGTTAAATAAAAATCTGATTCATAGTGATTGCAATTTGAAAAGAGTAAGTTAATCTATACTAAGAAAAAGCCCTTAGTATATAAATGTCAGCAAATTCAACCTATTACCTCACAAAAAAATAAATAAGGACCTTAATGCAGAAAAGCACTAAAATATCACAATTAAAAACCAGATCAGAAATCTTGATCATAAATTTAAAATTGCTGAACGTCTAAATCCTTATTTTCTACCTTATGATTGACTGTAAACTTTAGAAATAATTTTTTCCTATATGAATTATTTCTTCTCTAATTATATAAATATTGATATATTAAAAAGGACAAGAGCATGGCATATTGTACTAAAAACACGAGTCAATAATGATAGGAAGAGATTGTAAAGCCTTACAAAGTGGATATTTGTGGCCAAACATCTTTTGTGGCTAACTGTATTTACTTCTAAAAGGGTAAAAAATGGAACAAACCAGTTCCTTGGCTACTGAGAATATCCTTTCTTTGTTCTAATATAAGAAAACAGACTTAGTCTTGAGAGAATCAGACAGAACAAATAACAGTATTTTAGTTTGGCACTTCAACCTAGGTGTAGAAGTTTTGTCCCAAAGGAGCCTTATGATACTGCTAAGAATAAGAAAAGTTAAGGGCCTTTTCCCACGTAAATCCAGAGCTTCAAAACAAAAGGGCTTCAAGAACACTTTGAAGGAGTTCAGCGATACTGAACAAGCAGACTTAGGGCTTGGATTTAATTTGCCAGCCAAACTTCTCTGTCATCGGTCACAGGTAGTTTTCCATTGACTTGGAAACACAGCCTATCAGGAAGGATACTGAGTGATTTCTCTCAATGGTTCACTCATTCATTCATTCATTTGAGCACTTACTGGATGCCTACTATGTGACTGGCTGTGGTGTGACACAGACTGACATCCACATTCTCTGTGTTCATAGATTTCACCTGGGTTAAGTGGAATGCAAAGAGGAGCACCTGCAGATACAGTGCCATGAGATCAATACTACAGCGGAGGTATGCACAGTGTGCAGGAGCCCAGAGGGACACACTTAACACAGAGGTATCTTTGGAGAGGAGATCTGAAAAGCTAGGTGACCCCTGGGGACCTGAGGCATTCTTCCTCCTGTGTCACTGGCAGTGTAATCTGTATAACTGTGGCTCTTTTCCTCGGGGCTGGCTTATATTCCACCAACCAAGGGCCAAGGTTCCAACAGCACGATAAATTCATAAAGCCAAGGGACATCCAAAAGACCATCTGCTCTAGGGGTTCCCAAATCTGGCTGGGCCCCAGCATCACCTGGTGCCTGGGCCTCAGCCTGGAGACACTGATGTAACATGCCTGGAGACTCTGAAAAGGCTCTCTCGCTGCAGCCAGCCCATGAACCAGCGTTTGAGAATCACCGACTCCAACCACTTCCATTTTCAGAAGGAGAATTTTAGAGGAAATTCACACCCACAGAACTGAACTGACTTCAACAGATTTCGGGCACATTAGGACAGCAGTGGTGGAACATCTGGCAAAGAAAAATTTGGTCCAAATACTTTCAAAGAGTATTTCCAAAGTGCATGATATAAGCCATATAAAACAGGACCATTTGTACAAGGTCAAGAACTACATAATAGGAGAGAAAACGTCAAGAAAACTGGGCTTGGACTTCCCTGGTGGAGCAGTGGTTAAGAATCCGCCTGCCAATGCAGGAGACACGGCTTCGAGCCCTAGTCTGGGAAGATCCCACATGCCGCGGAGTAACTAAGCCCGTGTGCCTCAACTACTGAGCCTGCACTCTAGGGCCCGCGAGCCACAACTACTGAGCCCGTGTGCCACAACTACTGAAGCCCATGTGCCACAACTACTGAGCCTGTGCTCTAGGGCCTGTGCTCCGCAGCAAAATCCACCGCAATGAGTAGCCCATGCACTGCAACGAAGAGTAGCCCCCGCTCTCCGCAGCTAGAGAAAGCCCACACACAGCAACAAAGACCCAACACAGCCAAAAATAAATAAAAATAAAATAAATTTATTTAAAAAAAAAAGAAAATGAGCTTAATAAAGGTATTTGTTGCAATGAGCTATAAATTACCTCTGCTCTTCCTGGTATGAAAAGTGAAAAAGGAGCCAAATTGAGTTGAAACTCTCATTCTTTAAATAAGGATGCTTGATTTATCAGCAAAACAGGTTTTTGTCCTTAGGAATATATTCCAAGGAAAGGCTTAGCATAGTGTCATGCCTACAGTAGACACTTCAACTGTCGAATAAAGCAATGAATGAAAATGTGAATATGCGTTAACCAAAAAAGTGTTTTCCTACAGCCACATCCTACATTAATCTTTGACAGAAGCTAAGAGTATATCAGTAAGTAACAGCTTATTTAGGCATTTGTACAGAGTGACAGAAGCATTATACAGGTCTGTAACTTTCACGGTAGAGACAACACATCCTCTTGCAAGTGAAAAGATACCACTTTTTTTTTTTTGCGGTACGCGGGCCTCTCACTGTTGTGGCCTCTCCCGTTGCGGAGCACAGGCTCCGGACGTGCAGGCTCAGCAGCCATGGCTCACGGGCCCAGCCGCTCCGCGGCACGTGGGATCCTCCCACACCGGGGCACGAGCCCGTGTCCCCTGCATCGGCAGGCGGACTCTCAACCACTGCGCCACCAGGGAAGCCCCAGGATACCACTTTTGATGTAGTGGGAAAGGTTCAGTAGGAAAATGTCATCGGTGTGCATGTACGTGTGTATGTATTAAAGGCACGGGCTGGAATGCAGGAGCCCTGACCTGTCTGGCGTGTCTGTAACACACTCACTCGGAAAGCTACAGGAGCCTATACAAAGGCCCACCCGCCTTGACATAAAGGGATATATCCCTTTATACATCCCTGGAGTGGCAGCCCAGCTGCAGTTCACTGGAGTTCTCAGATTTTATCCCAATAAGTAAGGTCACTATTTATGTATAGATTTAATTTCATGAAAATATACTCTATTTCAAATTTTAACACCAGATGGGATTCTTTTTACTTCTTTATTACCACGTTTATCTCTGGGGAAGAAGATGCAAGTCTTATAGTACCTTCATAGATACAATTTCTTAAAAAATGAGAATTGCCTTAAAGGAGAAACTTAATTAAAAAATACATTCTGATGTAGGAGAAAGTGATTCATATACCATTTATAAAAAATAGAGTAACTCACAGTTTACATTTGTAAACTTGAAAATCCCCAATTTTCAACAAAAAGAAATGCAGTCTAGCCCTCAAAAGTTGAACTGAATAGTTTTAAGCTACATTTAAAAAATCTCAAAAACTAGATCAAATCTTCCACTCAAAAGTGTTACTGTCCTGTTTTGATATCCATAGTGTCATCTGGGTTTGGGATAAATTCTTTGAAGAATGTAGTCCCACTATATTTTAATTATAACAAATAGGCACATCGAGGGTGATTTAGTTCACGTTTTTATTAACCAACTATTATTTATGGTTATCATTTTCAGTTTTATTTGCTATCTTCATTACAAAGTAACACTTCCTCATTACTGCACTGTAAAATATGGAAACTCGAAAGCTTTCCTAAAACTCTTGGAGCCAGCCCTAACTACTGGTAAGATGTGTACCTGAGGCAAGATGAAATGTGTGAACTTTTCTTGGAGGGAACTCTTATCCAGGAGAGGAATATCAGGGGGATCACTCATCAATCACTTCCCTCAAAAAGGAAAATTTGTCAGAGATGTGTGCACTGGGCACAGCGCCTGATGGACTTGGCACTCAAAAACTGAACTGAAGGAAACTTGCCTGAGATGGAAAGAAGTGTTAAGAAATAAACTAGGTCTTTGCAAAATGCTGACCCCTTCCCAACAGTTCAAAGACAAAGTATTTAACTGGGAGAGTCCAAAGAGCTCACCTGGTTCAGCTTCTCACAGCCAGGAATTCCCTTCACTGGTGGTTCTCAGTTGGGGTGTGTTTGCTTCTCAGGGGACATTTATCAATGTCTGGAGATATTTTGGGTTGTCACAATGGGGAGAGTGTGCTGCTGGCATCGAAGTAGGTAGAGGCCAGGGATGCTATTAAGCATCCTACAAGGCACAGGGCAGCCACTTTTCTCCCACCCCTTCCCCCCACTCAAGTAATTATCTGGCCCAAAATGTCAGTAGTGCTGAGGCTGAGAAACCCTTCCCTGAGGCATGACCCAACAGATGGCCTCTGCTTACCTCTTTTTTATAAAATGACTTTTTTGGAGGAATGACTGACACACAAAAAGCTATACATATTTAATGTATACAAGTTGATGAGTTTGGAGATAAGTATACACCCGTGAAAAACCATCAAGCCACAATCTACACCATAAACGTATCTATCACCTCCTAGGGAAGGCGCACGTATGGCCATGTCCTGAGCATGTCTTTACAACTGCTGGACAGCTCCTTCCGCTGAAAAGACCCACTTTATCTTGAAATTCACTGATGAATGATATTTGTCAAAAGCACTACAGAAAAAGAAGGGCACAAATACAAAATCACATTTTAAGGTCAAAATGCCTTTTCCAGATGTTAATATTCACTTTCTAATCTATTTAAATGATAGAAGAAATTAGAGCACAGAGTAAATAAACTTACATATTGAATTTTTGTTGGTTGTATTATTTTTAATTCTATTATTTGGTAGCTTTTAAGGCTTTAAGTCTATTTCTTTCTTTTTTTTTTTACCATGAAGATTTTTTTAAAATTTTTGATTTTTTTACTACTCTGTTTCAGTTTAAATAACATCATTGACTTCTTTTTATGAAGGGTGATGACTGTGCCTATCTCCCTTTCTCCAATTCTTGGTTTTGGTTGGTTGTATTATTATTTGTAAGTCTACTTCTTAATTTATTAACATTAGACAGCTTAAGTTCTTACTATGAAAAACAAGGAAACTGATATGCTCACCTAGCTTCACCTCTTGTATTCCCTTTACCTCCAATTTTTATTATACTATTTCAGTTCATTAATGTTTATTATAGTTACATTCCATTCTCTTTTTTTCTTTTTTTTTTTTGCGGTATGCAGGCGTCTCACTGTTATGGCCTCTCCCGTTGCGGAGCACAGGTTCCGGATGCGCAGGTCTAGCAGCCATGGCTCACGGGCCTATCCGCTCCGCGGCATGTGGGATCTTCCCGGACCGGTGCACGAACCTGTGTCCCCTGCATCGGCAGGCGGACTCTCAACCACTGCGCCACCAGGGAAGCCCATTCCATTCTTAAACTATGTTTAAATCATTCCTGCTTTGAGTACAAATCCATTTTAAACACAGCAAATTAATAAACAGCACTTATAAAACTGAATGGTTTAAATGAAATTCCCAGTAGGGCCACAGTGTGACTGGACCACACTGAAGGAAACAGAACCCACATCTCCCCTGGGTCAGAGGCTAATGGCTCTAGCCTCCTTCACTTCTTCTGAGTCATACTCAGACACCACGCTACCTCACATCATCCCCTTGTGCTATATTCTTTCTTGCTTTGCTGATGTACTTCTTTGAGGATTTTTCCATATGGAGTGAGTGGTAACTTCCCCGAGACGCCTGCATGCTCCAGATGTCATTGTTTATTTTCTCTTCCTTCTCTTCCTCCTACTTTTCTCCTTCATGTTTGATTGATAATTTGGCTGTTGGTTCAATATTCTTTCAGAATATTCAGAAATTTGAAGGCATTGTTCCATTGCTTCTAACATCCAGTGTGGTTGATGAGGCGTATGTTTGTTTTGTTAGTAATCTCTGAAAGCTCTTAGGGTTTTCTGTTTTTTCCTTTGAGTTCAGGAATTTCACCAGGATTTTATTTTTTTTATCAGCCCATTCAACCCCGTTGACTATGTTCCTTCCCCTCATAGCCTCCTGTTATCTGTTTCTGGGGCTCCTCGCTGGATTCATCCTCTACGTCTTGTCACTGTTCTCTCGTATTTTCCATGTTGGTCTTTCGGCTCTGTCATGGCAGGTTCCCTTGATTTCACCTTACAGTTCACCAGCATGATCTCTGTTCCTTTTTTCCTAACCTTCTCCCTGACGTATTAATTTTGTTACATATTTCACTTCCAAGAACTCCTTCTTATTACCCAGTCGATCTTTCTTCATAGCAGTCTGTGAAAAGGGCTTGTTTTTAGGATGCAATATCCTCTTGACTCTCTGAGAATCCTAATTAGGAATTTTTAAAATTGAACTCTGTCCCCTGTATTATTTGTTTCTTCCAGGGTAGGTTCTGTTAGTTTCTCTTTGTCCTTCTCCTTCTTATTATTTTTTGCTAAAGATTTCACTTAAATGTCTGGTGATCTTGTGGTCTATGTCTGTTTACGAGTGGAGATCTGGTTGATTAACACAAAGAGCTGGAATGGGTCTTCACTGTGGGTGCTTGGGTCTCTTTCTCTGAGCTCTTCCTGTGGTGGGAGTTCTGATCACAGGTTCTCTAACAGGAACATATAGTGTTGATTCCCTAGGATGCGTGGAACTGTTCATCAAAGTGTCCCACCCTTCTCAAGCCAAGGCATTATGACCCAAGCCATCTAGGCTCTCTCAACCAGAAAACGGCATCTTAAATGAAGTGAAAGAAAAACTTGAGAGAAAAAGATGGACATTTATTCATCATCTTGGCCAATTGATACTTTCCCGATACCTAGACCCTTGATTTTGCTCTAGACATGCCCGATTCTCCAGCCTTTCCTGTGTGCTACCCTGTATTCAGGAATTTCTTCTCTAAGTTTGTCAAAGTCAGTTTCTATTGCTTACACACAAAAAACCTAAGCTGTTGCAGGTGGAAAGGAAAACTGACCTTTGTTAAGCTAATGCTAGGTACTAGGCATTTCACTTTTTTGGTATTTAATCATAACCCTAAGAAATAGCTATAATTACCATTATTTCAGGGAAAAAAAACCCACTGAAATTGAGTAGATGTGTCCTCTTGTTCAAGGTGCCAGAAAAAGCATTGGAATCCAAGTCAGTCTGACACCAAAACCTATGCTTTCCCTTTACTCTGAAGTATTCATGGAGTATAAGGATACAGACCTGGCTGCAGTTAAGAGTATGCGATGAATATTGGATGGGAGATTTAAGGCTGGAAAACCAGAAAGAGAAATTTAGACTCAATGTATTAAGGAAAAGGGAATCACAGTCTCATCCTTAATAGTGGAGTGGCATAGTAAATCAAAGGAGAATTTAAGAAAGATGATCTGTGACATGTGGAATGCATTCAGAGGGCTCATGTTGGAATAAAATAGACCAGCTAGGAGGCTGCTGTAGTGATGAAATGGAAACAGGTGGAGAGAAAGAGACAGTTTACAGATGGATTTGGAAGGAAATTTCACAGGATTTTGTGACTGAATGGATACTGAAGGGGATGAAGAAAGATGAGCCAAAAATGACTGAAAGATTTTGAGTTGCAATGAGGAAAGATGAGTGAATGTGTTTACCTTGCCTCTCTCCCAAATTTCCAATGAAATGAACTAGGAATGCAAAAACAAGAATGAGTGCCTAGTGCTACAAAGAGGAAAGGATGCCAAGGGTCCACAAAATGTGAGAATCTCTGGAAGATGTAAAGAAGAGTGAATCAGAATGATGGAGAAGCCAATTGTGCTGAGCAGCCAGTAACCAAACAAAGGCAAAAGAGAACAGCACCTGAACAGGGGTTTACCCCCTCAACAGAATCCCCTCTCCACCACCAAAATCAGCACGGGAGGAGCTGGGAGTGCAAGCAGGCGCAGGGCAGCTACCAGGAGGATGCATGTCCTTCACTAAAGCAGAAAGAGGGCTGAGGTCCTGAACGCTCACCCCTTAACTCCAGGCTTCATTCAACCTAGGCCACTTAGTCAGTTAGCTATGGAATCTGCCCCAGAAAGCTTCCATTTAGCTTCTATATACGATTATTTATAGGTAATATGATTGTCTATATATAAAATTCAAGAGAATCAAATTAAAAATTATTAAAACTAATAATCCAGTCCAGAAATAGAACTGATACAATAAATATACTAAAATAAATAGCTTTCTTTAAATTCCAGCAAAAACCAATTTTAAAATGTCAGGCCTAGAAATGGTAGCCACAACCCCATAATATATAAAATATCCAGGAATAGTAAAATAAACAATTGTGCAAGAGCAATATAAAAAAAAAACTATAAAAGTTTAAAAGCTGTAGACAAAAAGAATTGAAAAATGGGAAGTTATTTAAAAAGGAAGGAATCACAAAATAAATTCAAAGGGTTATTAAATATAAGAATAAACTTCACCTTCTTAATAAGTAATATACAACAGATTTTAAAAACAATGAGGTGTTTTCCTCTAACAGATTGAAAAAGTAAACAAAAAAGCCACTATCCAGATAGGGATGTAGGATGCATATCCACTGTGAGTGGTACTGTATTTTTGTATGGTTATTAAGGGGAAAATTTATATTTATCAAAATTCATATTGTACATTCCCAGCCTTGGCCAAGTATTTTCAATTCTAGGAATTCATTTTGTTTATTTTTTATTATTTTTTTTCTATTTTTTAAATGTTTATTTATTTATTTTCTTATTAGTCATCCACTTTATACACATCAGTGTATACATGTCAATCCCAATCGCCCAATTCATCCCACCACCACCCCCCTAGGAATTCATTTTATAAATATACTCACAAATGAACTGAAAAAATTCAAGACAACCAAAATTTTCATTAATAAGAGACTGATTAAATACCTTATGGCATATCAGTGCCATGAAATACTAAGAATTCTCAAAAATATAAGTTGTACATGGTATAAAAATGGCCACAGTATATTATTGCATTAAAAATACATGTTACGTGATGTTATGTTGTGTTGATATAATTATGATGAAAGCATACATATCCGTAATTTCTGGAAAAAGACACATTAAACTACTAATAGCGATTATCTCTTAGTATAAGATAGCACAAAGCAGGCAGAGGTACGAATAGCTGCTTTAAAAATTTCTGCATGTTAAAAAAAAATTTAAACAGACACCTTAGGTTGGGTTCCCCAGAAACAGACAGCAAGACAAGTGTTTGAGTGCAAGTGATTTATCGTGAAGCGTGTCCAGGGGAGTCTGGTGGGGAAGTGGGGCAGCGGGCCAGTGAACAAGAGGAAGCCATGGACGTGTGCGATCCCAAGCAAAGTCCCCTTGAGCGGAGCTTTGACCTGCTCTCACAGGGACACTCCAATGTATTCCTTAAACCTCTGAGCAAGGGAGCTGGGCCTTTCACACTCTGGCATCTGTCAGTCATTTGTCAAGAGCTGTCCCAGAAGGAAGGGAACTGCAGTCTGGCTCTGAGTGCTCTCTGGCGAGGGGGCATCCAACACCCCCAGGGAAATCCTCTGAAGGAGAGTTATAGGTGCCCAGTGTTAGAACAGAAACCAAAAAAGGAGAGGGCGCACAGAAATGGTAAGAAGAGATCCAAAGGGATCTGGGTGGAAAGCCAATAACATTCACTATGCTATACCACCTCTGTAATCAAATACATATTTTCATAAAAAGTAAGAAAGGGAGAGAGGGCAAGAGCCAGAATGCTACTGGTAGAGTAAAATCTTCTACGGAAGCTCACAAGTCCTGCGAGTCTAGTAGGTGTCAGCACCTACTAGATGCCTCCCCCCACCCCACTGGCTCCTTCTCATATTCCCACCTGTCCATTAAAAAAAACAAGATTAAGTAGCCCTTCATAGCAGTTGAAGCCCTTCTCTCTCTTCTTGTTCACCTTTTCCATCTGAAGCGGGACAGGTTGAGATCTTGAGGAATTAGAGGAACTCTCCAACCCTCTGCTGATCCTAACTGGAACCACATCACTAGGCCGTCCACGTAACCCTAAAGCTGTAAAAGCTGGAGCACCTGGAAACTAAACTCTGAGGCTAAATTCTAAATGGGACTCCCGAATAAGAGCCAGGCTCTAAAAATCTGTTTACTCTGTTAAACTTGTTGACTTCATGGCAAATTTGTTTAAAACCTTCCTAGAATGAGTCGAGGTTTCTGCCTCGGCATGGCTGCTGAGCAGAACAGAACATTTCCTGGAAACGTCCCTCAAGCCCTTCACTCTGGGGGTCTATGATGGATCTCACAGCCTTCTGCTACAAACAGATGCTACCGTGACCTTGGGGATGGACTGGGCGGACAATTCAAGTTGCGCCTTTTGTGTGGTCTGTATACAGTCTGTCTTGGAAACCTTCCACGCCTTTGTGTCTTCATTTTTAAAAATGGATGCAATAACTATTGTTCTGTTTACCTTCCAGAGCTGATGTGAAGATGAACCCTGAGATCACACACATGAAATTATCTTATAAACCATGTGATGCTTTATACTAAGTCGCCTGTCCCAACACAAAGATACCAGACATTAAAAAGGGGGACAAGGTAGTGACTTCAAGATCTGAATCCATGAATGTTGGAAGGTTACTTGTTCAGGAAAGCTGTGTGTGGCTGTGGACATGTTGAGTGTGAGTTGGCAGTAAAACATCCAAGGCAAAGAAAGTGAGCTATGGAGAGATGGCCTTGGAGGCTGAGCAGTAGGGTAGGAATTGAGGTACAAATTTGGGAGTCATCAACATGGAAGCAGCAGGTGAATTCATGACTGTGGAAAACACACTTTTGAAAACTTCACCTCCCTTTTCATTTCTGCAGCCACATTTCTTATGTTTTGGGTCTTCTGTTTGGGTTATCCAAATGCAAAAACTGTATTAATAAAAATGATTGTTATCATTGCTACAAAGTGTTAAATGGTTCTTTTGAGTCCCTATTCTCTTATGTATACATTATCCATTCAAAATATCATGCAGATCATGGACTTTTAACAGCCATATAAATTACATATGTGGTCTCTCCCTTCAAGTAATCTCAACTATTTCCTAAGTTACAGTTTTGAGTGAATAAATATACAAGCCATATAACTTAAGGTAAAACTGATGAGATTTTAAAACTGTCAATATATATGTCAATGCTTGAAAATCACCATTTTGCATAATCTTGAATAAAGAGATTTACTTAAGTGTTTTTATGACCTGAGAATCCTTTTATTTGGCCCAAACCAGCACTATCACAAAGTCAAGTTTCGTTTTTAAAGACATTCATGTTGTTTAGAATATAGTTGGACTGAACCCCAGGACTAGTCAGTCTGTTTCAGTTGACTTGTCCCCTGATGTTAAAAGCATTAACAATTTCTTCCATCTTTGATAGGTCTCACATGCCAGTTCTTTCTTGGTTTTCTTTTTAAAATTTCATCCCATTAACATCAGAATTCCCAAGACCTTTGGAGTTAGTTAATAGTATTCCTGATTTAAATAGGTTGGATTCTACTGAGGTGTACAAAAAGTCACATGCTAGTTTTCTGGTTGAAGTACAGTATTAAGCTGTAATGCTGCTTATCTTAATAATTAGAATTTAACTGAGAGCCAATTTACTTTTTATTTAAATTAAAGAAATGAGTAGGTGTTAGTGGTTTACAATTTAAAAATGGTATATAGGGGGAAAAGCCCTTATTGTACCATTTTAATTTAAATTTTATTGATTTTGCTGATTACAAGTGTTAAATAAGTATTTGTCAATTCCCTTTGCCTAGTTTCACTAAATTGTCCTTTTCCATAAGAAGATATAACATTAAGCAGTCTTGTAGTATCTTAAATCTATTTCTAAATATATGTACCATTTGTGATATGGTTAAAAGCACAAACTCCATGTAAAACTTATATTTAAAGCAATTATGTTTGTAGGTAAGACATACTTTAAATTGTACAGTAAAGATGTACATAATTCATAAAAGAAAAATACAGTAACACTGTTACTGTACATTAAAAAAAGGAAAGAGATGTTAGAAATCATTTTTCATTCTCTTTATCACTGATGACGTCATCGTACAGATGAGGGATTTGAGGTTATTAAATGACCAGCCCAAGACACACAGACATGCGCGTGCGCACAGACACACACACACACACACACACACACACTCATATTCTCATAGCAGTTCCATTTTTTTTACTGTTATGTCCTCAATGTCTGCTACAGTCTCAGTGTAAAGTCAGGGACAAAATAGTAAATATTTGTTGAATATGCAATTTATTTAGAGATAGAACTCGTCTTTCGACTCCAAATACATTGTTCTTTCCAGTACACAAATGGAAACTTTCAACGTGTTCTTCTTGTAGATTTTTTGGGAGAATAGAATGTGATAAACTGTGTGAAAGAAACTTGAAAACAGGTAGGTATATGCAAATCTAAGAGAGCATTATTATCATTGTAGTATAAATTTGTAAAACTTCCCAGTTTTCTTACTATGGGTCCATAAATCTAAGAAAAGCAAAATTTACAAGAATGACAATTTTAAAGACAACTATTTTAACTTCTTGAATGATCTGGCCAGGAAAAATATTTCTTATAGCTTTTGGGTTTAGATAATGAAATATTCATTTTTAATGGTAGTTCTATAAAGAAACAGAATTCCTTATTATATACTGATCTTACAGCATAATAAACCAAACAGTTATTTGAAGGTTTTCATCTAGATCTTCATAAACTAAAACCAACATAAATTGGAAGTTTTCAATCAATCTTAGAATTCTTTCTATAATATGAAAATCTATATTGTAAATTGCTTTAGATACTTTTTTTATTGAGCAAGATTTTGAAATAAAGAACAGAGTTGTCATCGATACCGTTGGTCATATCACAAGTAATAAAAAATTCAAACAGATTGTTAGCAAATAAAGACTCTTACAATTTTTAGTAAATAAAGACCAACTAAGGCATCTGAATTTGGCACAATTAAAATTGTTTGTGATGAAACAGTGTTACAATATCTTACAGTGGTTCAATAAATAGGTTAACTTGGAAGAGACTATTGAAAATGATTTAAACATGCTACATTTTAAATTATAACCACTGTGCAAGAATGATATAGAAATTAGTTTCTTAAATCATCATTCCACATACTATAAGAATATCTAGAGAGTAAACTCACATGGATGAGTGCTCAAAATCACTTGGACGAATTTTTTAAAGCAGCTTTAAAATAATTGACTCCCAAATCAAGATATTAAATGCCAACTTCTAACCGGCTATAATGCTTATGGCTAAGATAGAAATGAGATTCTTCACAGAAATGCTGACACAGCCCTAACTGTAGGCATTTGAGCGTGTGGCTATAATTCTTTTTTCAAATCTTACCCAGCAAAGCTTCAGGTAAAAGAGACCGCAGAATATGTAAACAGTAGGAGACAGTCCTGAAGCTTTTACAAAATCACAAACCTGTGACACACTTATATTCATCTCTGATTGCTACTACTAAATAACGAGATCATTCACAATGTATTGATTAGCTCTTTAATAGATAAAAGGTGGGCAGTGTGTTGTAAAAATCAACATTTCTTAATTCATTCGATTTGCAAGAGCTACACATTTTAAGCTGAGAATGGAAAACCTCTAATAAAAGTTTTGCAAAAAAGCCTTCTGCCTTATTTAGCATTTTGACCACTAATCAGAAACAATAAAAAATTAAGAAAAAAACTATAAAAAAAAAAGAAAGAAAAAAACTATGGAACAAAAAGTAACAAGGCTTTTCTTTTCCATTCGGAAATCTATTGAGCTATAAAATAGGTTCCCAAGGGGAGTCAGTTTCCTACGTGGAAGGCATTTAAAACTGAACTACACAACCTAATCCTAAAATAGGCCAAGGGAACACAATTTATACTGGGAGGTGAGTGGCTGGAATAGAGGACTTAATTGTCTAATCCTAGTTCTCATTTTTAAAAATGTCTAAGATAATGATGCTTTTAATGAGGAGTCAATTTCAAAGCCCAGCCAACTCTAAGTCGTAACCATGATATGGTGGTATTTTCTTCTCCTCTGCATTGTCATCTAGGCAACAGACGACTATTGATCCTACACTGGAAAATACTGTTTTGATGTTAATTGATCAAAACTGTATGAGGGAAATTGTGATTTCTGAATGGAAGACAGTCATGAGTTATCACTTCTTGAAAATACAGAACTGGGAATAAATATATGTTATGACTATGACACTAAATAAATATTAAAATCAATAATTTGTTAAGATAAAAATATCCTCAATAAGTTCATGTGGGATGATACTATATAATGAGGATGAACTTAAAATTGTTAACACTTTGCATCACAAGTATTCTGATTTTATAGGATTCTAAAAATTTGCTAACTTGCATCGCTTTTTTAATTTATATTTTACTTGATAAACTCATCATTATATCACAGAAAAACAAGTTGAAATGTATAACAAACTAATTTTTAAAATCACCACTACATTTTATCTTAAACTCAAGCTTATCATCCATTTAAATTCAAATTTAATCTTTTTACAATCTGCATTTTACTTAGAGGCAAAAATCACACTTATTATGAGTTACAAATAATCATGCAAATCTGTGAGAAGCTGTCAACTGGCGAAGTCTTTACCTTGTATCATGTCACAAAATAACACTCATTATAATATTAACTTCAAATGCTAATTTTCTCTTCATTAGATGGCAGACAAGAGATAATGTGCTATTAATATTTTTATAAAGATATGTTGCTGAATAAGAATTTCAAAGAAAATAATACATTCAGGATTGATACTTAATTCTGCAAATGCCTAGAAATCTTATTAATTAGGTATAGCAACCTGCCTGTTAAAACACTAGACACAGGCCAGGAAAATTGGGTAAGGACAAATCACAGACACACATACTTCATAGTTTACCCGCAATATTTATCAATTCAGCTTATTGTTTTCTTAAAAATTATAAATATCCCCCAAATAAGTCTTATAGTTATTGTATCAGTATTATATGATAGGGACTTATTTGGGCCCAACTCCCTCTGACTGCTTTCATATGAATCAGGCAATTTTCTTAAAATTAAAATGTCAATATCCCCCAATGAATCCACTACTCATTTAAAAATATTTAGCATTTTAGGATGGCAGTGGGAATGGAAAAGTAAAATCCAGTTCCAGCGATAACCCAACCTCGTCTCCACTCCCTCCCCCCAAGGGCAGATGTACTATGTACACATGGTTCCTAGAAAATGAAAAAATTAGTTTTCAAACATTTTATCCACTTGCTATTGGGATTTAGCAAAGAAGTTCAATATTAGCTGAAAAGGTAGACTAAAACTATAAGCCATCCAAAGGGCCAAATTATAACTTTTTTTTTTTTTTGGATACCTGCTGGGTTGGGGCGAATGGTGGGATTGGGGGGTGTTTTCATTTAGATCTACCCTGCTCAGCCACTCTGTTTTCCTTTCACATCCTAACCCCCTTGTGTTATAAGGCTGGAAACAGCTCTAAGATTGTGGAGAATGTAAACAGCTTTTTATTGTCCAAAAGGATGGCAGTGTAAGGAATGTATGCTTATCGCCCAGCTGCAGCTCCCCACCTCACTTACCATGATAAAGTGCTCCAGGAAAAAACATTACAGCCCAAGCACAATTCAAAAATGGATTAGAATTTGACATACACTTCCTTAAAAACTGATAAATCAAGCCACGCTGTAATATTAGAATCTAGCTCTTAAGGAGGGTATATAATCTTGTCAAGATGTAATTCTTATTCCCTATTGACTCTGGTGGTGTGAAAAAAAAAAAAATCTAACATTCCCAATACAGTAAACTGATAGAAGAACTTTTCCCAACACATCCCCCAATATAGCTCCTTATCTTTAAGAGTCTAATACAGTGGAACAGATACACAGTTCATGATCACTGAATGCAAAATTAAATGAATGAACTAAGAGATTCATGAAGATATTCTGAAGATCCTACCTAAGTACCTGAGTTCCCCAGGTTTTTACAGTTTTACTTACACACACCATACAAATGTTGCTTTGTTAAATCACGTTTTTTTGGAATCTAGATCAAACATTTCAAAAAGCAAGGGATACTGAAGAGTATTATGGCATATATGTGGCATGCTTAATGCCTTAGATGTAAAATTTATTTTAACATGCCATCTTGTATATAGGCAGTATGTGCTGGCTCATTTAAGGACATTTGGGAACATCACTGCATTTTCTTCTTGAAGCCACTGAAGAATTTCTTGATGCTGTGCAGGTGAAGCTAATCTCTGTGCAAAAGGAATGGACAGGCCCTTTCGTGCTCTCTCCCCTTCACTAAGACATTTTAGAACTCCTTCCATCCTCAAACTTACAGAGTATCTTTGCGTCTACAATATCATATGTATCATAGAGAAACTTTAATAAGTTACTTGATCTTTCCCTCTAAAGGGAAATAAGAGAGAGAGAGAGAGAGAGAGAGAGAGAAGGAAGGGAGGGATGAAGGAAGGAAAAAAGGAAGGATCATCATCCTTGGGTTCCTTAACCCTGTTTTAACAGCCAGATTAAACTGGGTCAAGTCTTAAATATGAAGACCAAAGAAACCTTGGCTTCTGGAGAAAGCCCTCTTGATAGCACCGTATTAAGACAAGTGCCAAGAGAGCAAGAGAAATCCATCACAGAGGCGGACTGCGCCAAAGCAATCCCCTTCTATAATTGTACTTTAAAAGTTGTCTTCTTGAACGTCTTACTTGGGATCTCCGTTAAACAGAATTAACTAGCAATCCATACAGCATACAGGTATATTTCGGAAGGAGGAGAGGGTGGCGCCACGCGGGAAAAGCGAGGAGAGATGAGAGGCACCACTGGAACGGTCGCCTAGAGCCTCCCTGGCGGACCGTGCAACCACCTTCTAATACCCTTCATATTCCTCGGTGCCCCCTGAGCCGCCCAGACCAGGCAGGAGAGGTCTTCGGGAACAAAATGCGTAGAGACGACGGGGAGGGGGCTCCTGTGTGGAGTTGGATTTGAAAGTTACATCCTGCGTCCCCGCCGGCACAAAACCCCATCCTAGTCCCCAGTGCCAGATAGAAAACGAAGAGAAATCCAATCTGCCTCCCAAATCGGTCTTTTGCCTAAGTTTTTCCCCAGCAAGGAGCCACCAACCGGCCCTGAGAGCGAGGATGCACGATGCCGTGCTTTATAAGTGTTTGCGGGCATCCGGGCAAAATACCACGTGAAAAATAACCACCAAGCCCCCCAAACTCTGGGCTAGAGGCAGGTCTTTCAGCCCATCCTCATCGCGTCCGTCTACCCTTATCCCCTCCTCGACCGCTCCTCAATAAACCTGTTCCTTCTCTCTCGCCTTCTTCCCTGCCACTTTCTGCCTTCTTTACCTCAGCCCTCCAGTCCCAATCCTCCATAAGCACCGCACTCGCCTCAGGGTCCCCACTCTGATCCCCGTTCCCTGATTCTTTCCCTTCAACCTCTAAGGCAACCCTAAACTCCCTCCACTGCCTGCGCCCCCGACCCCATGGCCCAAGCAGCCCCAGACTCTGCTTCCGAGTCGGCAGCCGGAGCGGTTTTCCCGCCGAAACGCGGCCCCGGCGCGTGGGGCGGGGGGCGCGCGGCGGGCCGGGCACTCACCAGCTGCAGCAAGCCGGGGACCACGACGAGGGGCAGCGGCCGCAGGCGCATGGTGCCGGCTGGCGCGGCGTCTCACGAGCTGCGCGCCCTCGCCTGCCTCTCGCGCATCTCCACTTCGCGGGGCAGGACTGAGGACGCCAGGGACTCCGCGCGGCGCTTCCCTCCCGGAATCCGAGCGCAGCGCCGCGCCACGCCGCGCGGGTCGGGTGGGCGGGCTGGGAAGGGGGTGGGGGAGGGCGGGCGGGAGATGCTTCTGGGGCCCCGCGCGCCCCTCCTTGGAGGGGGCCGGAAAAGGAGCGTGGGGGGCAGCTCGAGCTCCGGCGTGCTGCGCGGGGTCCCAGCAGCGCCCGGGGCTCCCGCGTCCCGGGGTCAGGGTGAGCGCGGCGGGCGCCCGCGGGCGGGAGGCTGCGGCTCCGGCGCTTTGATGCGGGGTTCCCGCGCGAGGCTGCTCCCGGAAGAGCTGAGCGCGCCCGGGAGCCCTGCGAGGCTCCGGGGCCTTCTCCGCCCCCGCTCAGCAGAGGGCCGGTTGGGCCGGGTGCCCTGCCCACTGACCAGCTCTTGTTTTGCCGGGGCGGTGGCAGCGGGGATTGGGGGGGCGGGTGGTCTCCCTGAGTGGATGCAGGAAGGAGCGCGCCGGGAGAGCACCCAGGGAGTTCTAGGGGAAGGCGACGGCAGGGTCCTGAGGCGGGGCGGGGGGCGGAGGTGGTGGTGGTGTTGAGGGGTGCTGGAGCCCGGGACGCCCCGGGAGAGCGCCCTGCTCCGCAGCAGCCCTGGCTCTCAGAGCCCGGCGCAGGGGTTCCAAAGTGAGGCTGGTGCGGCTGGAAGAATGTCTGGAAGTGGAAAGTAGTGGGCACCTAGAGGGACATTGAGGAGGGGTAGCGGCAGGGCTCTGAGAAACCGAGCTAGGTGTAGAGGTCCAGGCTTACTCGGGTTTGAGGATGCTGTCGGCTGCTCGGTGTCCAGGAGGAGGATAGAGCTGCGCCCGGGCGCCTGGGGAGAAGAATAAGGAGAGGAGACCCTGCCGCAGCCTCCCTCCCAGTTGGGAAATCTTGGAGAGGGTTTCTGAGGCCGCGGCTGGGCGAGGCCAGAAACCTGCTGCCCGCGATCGCTCAACCCCATGTTAACAACTCTCCATTGGAGAGATCCTTAACCTTTAACTATCTCTGTGCTGGACCCTCTAGTGGAAAAGTCAAGGGACAGTGGGGCTCAGGTACTCCCACGTTTACGGCGGGTGAGAATTTAGACATCATCCATCAGCCTCTTTATTGAACAGATGGGAAATCTAAGGTCCAGAGAGGTAAAATCAGTTCTCCAGGGATGAGTCTCTAGGCAGCTACTTCAAAAGAACACTCAAGGCAAGGCTAGTTCCTACATCCTCTTGCAAATGAAAAACACGTTGAGGCAAGAGAGTGGAATTGAGATAGATTTTTATTTAAAAAAAAAACAAAAACAACAAAAAGTGAAATTTGGGTTGGAATTTTAGGGGAAAAACGTTTCCATCTCCTGCTCTTACTGCTCTTCTACCCCCAAATAAAATGCAACGGGAGTTGGTAAGTCTTTGAATGGTGCAGGACCAAGGGCAGGAGGACTGACCTGGGTAGGGCAAGGTCCCACCCTTCCTTTCACCGGGTGTGTCAATTTTGTGCAGATGGGGAGGGAGGTCATTCCAGAGTGTTCTGGGGTCCCAATGTGACTTTGAAAGTTGTCCCTGAGGCTGCAGGTGGGGTACCTCTCTAATACAACTCCATTTCCTGTATGGAGGAAGAGAGGCAAGCGAGGGTTGTATATCCTTCCTAACGCCTCACCTAGCCTGACTGGGGGATTCTGGGGCCCGTGGCAGAGGCTGCAGCAGCGAGAACCCACTTTGTCCTCAGACTCTTCCTTTTCCTTGCAACAGACTCAAAAACAAACAAAATCATTATTTGCATATCTAAATATATAACTCACCTCCTTATAGCTACCCTTCACCTCCACAAAAATTCTCTTTACCTAGGCTTAGAGCTCACTTCTAGAAAGTTATTCTATCCTAGAAGCATAAATAAGATAATTTCAAAAATTGGGAGCGATCTCTGTAGGTTGATCTTCTTGTCCAACTTTGTCTCTGCATTTTATTTACAGACAATCTTTGGGAAGTGATTAATAGGGAACGAGTTTGGCAGACATTAGAAGGACCCCTTTTTGGAGAGGGGCTGCTAGAAGAGGAAGAAGGCAAACGGCATTGCAAGAGGCAGTACCTCATATAGACTCAGTGTTTCTGCCGGAGCCCCAGCTGACTCGTCTCTAAAACCAGAAGGTGAGGTCCCTTCTTGATTTAGTAGTTTCCGATTCTGTTATCATTAGCTCTTTAAATGAGGAGCGCCTGACTTAACACACTATTGAAATGAATAAGTGATTTAATGACTGGAATATTTCACTCTTCTCTTTAAATTTGTTCCTATTTCTTAGACCATTTCTACCCTTTTGGGAAATTTATGCATAAAATTTTAGAACCTAAACTTGGACATGTGTCCTAATAATACTAAGTATTCTCACAATGGAACTTGCTGCAGGGTGTTGGATTCCAAGCTAAGAGCTAACGGACACAAGAGAACGTGTGTCCCGTTGATCAGGCTGTGGCAGAGAGAAGCACCAAGGACCCCCTTGACTAACGTCTGGTATTACTGTGTTTATTTATAAGGTGACTACTGCTAATTTAGTGTATTCCCCAAATTTTGCTGTAAGTACTATGGGAAAGTGGAAGGAAGGAAGAAAGGAAGGAGGGAGGGAGGGAGAAAAGGGGGAAAGATAGAAGCATTAGATACATGGACTGTCATTCCGAACATGCAGTCTAACCAGGAAACATGCAACAAACAAAAGGCAGACAATACAGGGGAGTTCAAGTTTAAGTGCTGCCTAGTACAGTTGGAGGAAGGACAGATAGATCATTGTAGACCAGCATGACTGCTTCATGGCAGAGATAAAATGTGAGCTGGCTCAGTTTCTGAGAATAGCCAAGGTTAGTCTATGTGGGAGAAAATGGGGAAAGCTATTCCATGTGGGAGGAACAGCACAAGCAAATGCCCAGTGGAGGGACTTCGTGTGACTTAACTGAGGGATGGACAGTAAAGTGGGTCAGACTGGCTTTGAGAAAAAGGGAGAGAAAAAGTAGGTTAAAAGCTAGACTGTAGGGATCTGGAAATGCCAGGCTAAATATCAATAGTTTAACTTGGTCTGCAGGAAATAAGACCAAAGTTTGGTCTTCAAACTTTTTGGAGTAGAAAAGTCAGACATCAAGTGGCATAAAGCTATACGCAGTGGTAGCAGGCAGGATTGTCTTAAGGACGAAGCTCCATGAGGAGATGGTCATGGTTGCTGGAAAGAAGAGAATGGAGAGATGTGGGTGCAAGAGCTCCTACAGAGGAACAAGGAACTGAATTTGGGGTTGGAATATTGTAAAACTTTCCTGGCATATTAGAGGAATTTTTTTTTAACATAATCCCTTTTCCTCTTAGAGGCAATTTAACAACTGGAGAATCAGATCATTGTCTTTTCATTTTGAAAGGGTGGTTTTCCCAGTGTGAGGGGAGTGAAAATGGTCTTTCCATACAGACAAAGTAGCAGAAAGTAGAACTTACCAAATTTTACTGCCATAAGATTCCACTGTAGCCTTTTAAAAAGGTAAATAATAGGGATATTGTCGATGCTTTGAGAGCCAGTCTGTCAACTTGTGGCTCACCGGGACCATTAGCTTTTTCCTTGTGCTTCTCCTCTGCACTTACTTTCTCACCCTTTACTGTTCATTAGCATCGTTACCAGAACGTGGATAAGAACATCATCTGCAGTATAACATTTCAGAGCTGCGGTGGATATCAGACATGAACCAGATTTCTCACTTTACCTTTAAGGAAATGGAAGCTCAACATGTTATGTGACTTGCATCAGGTCATCTGGAGAGAGGCATGGGCGAATCTGAAGCTTGATTCAAGGCCTTCAGTTTCTCGGTGCAGTGTCTTTCCAATTCATCACTCTGCCTCAGGTATTTTTCAGCTGGCCAGCAGTTGTAAAAGTTGTGATGTAGTGAATGAATGAACCTTTAGCGAATAAAAATTACAGGAATGATCTACGGATGTTAAAAGCCCCTGAGTCGATCTTATTATCAGGAAAAGAGGGTTGACTGTACTGAGCCTGAAGCAGTGATCAGGTAATAATTTTAGAAGGGTGAGAGATATGGAGAATTACATGGCCCAGGGCTCAGAGGAGGAATGGGGACTCAAGAACACGGCAGTGCTTACCCCAAGGATAGAGGGAATTCTCAGGGACCCTCTGGACCTCTTAGACCTCTGTGATAAGAAGCTGGTGGGCTTTTTGGTAGCAATTCTTAATGAAAATCCTTTTCAGTTGCCATTCTTGTTGAGTAATTGACTATTCTTGAGTCGCTGTTGTATTAAAATGATGCTGCATTACATTGACTCTCAACCCTGATGGCACTGGGGACTTTAACCTCTTTAAAAGTGGACTCAAACATCGGTATTTTTCACCCGGAGATTTCACTATACAGCCATGGTTGAGAGCTACTACTCTACCAGAAACATTTCTTCCCCCCTCCCTCCGCCCTCCCTCCCCCCTTCCCTCCCTCCCCCCTTCCCTCCCTCCCCCCTTCCCTCCCTCCCTCCTTCCCTCCCTCCCTTCCCCTACAGAATCATAGGCCCCACATTTGGAATGCACTCAGGCCTTTAACAGAACATCATCAGAACCTATTTACATCCTTAGTTTTTACAGAACTTTTCAGGAGAGAACTGGACATTTTCTTTGTAGCCGTTTCGACATGATTGGGGGATTTATGAAGTTTTATCACACAAACGTATCAGTTGTTCCAAGTTCAAACACAAATCAAAGAATTCTTCTACAGTGAAATTGTTCTTTTTGCCACAACTCTCTCTCTTCACCATCTCTTCCCTTGGATGTCAGAAGATGCTGCCAGCAGTGTACTGGTGGCTGATGCCACTGTCAGAAGCCAAGGGGAGAGGCTGGAGGGAGAGGAAGAGAGGCAGCCTGGGGGTCCCAGTGGGTCCTGTGATAAGAAGGTGCCTGGGTGAAGAGAGCATCACTTAAGACCGACAAGGCAGGAGAGAGCATCTCTACCAAATCAGACTGACTTTTGCAAACTTGTCACTGTCTTTCCGTGTGCGTCCCCATGCATTGTTCATATATGCATGATTATTTGACTGAATAATCAATCACCTTTTCTACTGGTGCATCGAATATGATGGATGTCATTACTAGGAAATCATTTAACCTCTTTCAGATGTAGCTTCCTATATGGAAAGAAGGCAGGAGAACAGAGCCATAGAAGGTTAGAATTGGAACATCTTTCTTAACCCTTCAGTTTATAGATGAAGAAACTGAGGCCCAGAGATGGAAAGTGATGTTCTCAAGGTCACACAGCCAGACTGTGGCAGAAGAAGGCTAGACTACAGGGTCAGTGCAAGGGGGAGCTCAATCCAATCTCTTTTCATCCCAGATTTCTGTCTTCCTTCTAGGAACCCTAAGCATTCTCAAATTGGAAAATTGTCCTTTGATTGGCTAAGATAGCATTCTGTAAATGTGTTTTTCCCCTGCTGTCTTTTTCGTAATCATTGCGGATCAGGCAGTAGGCAGTCCACAGCTCCACCCTACCCCAGAGTAAGCCTAGCACAGTCAAAAGAGACTTTTGGTTGCAAATACCCAAACACAACTCAAACAAGTTGAGCAGTTACAAAAGAAAGCCATTTAATGGCTATGGGAACAGTAAGTTCAAAGGCTAAAGGTAGTTTCAGGCAATCTGAGGCTAAATTAAGAAATTTTTGAGCAGGATATTGGGTTAGCCATTCTGTGTGTAAGTCCATGAAAGTGGGCTGGGAGCACAGCTGTAGAAAGCTTAAGGTTGGACCCTGGAGAGCAGGGAATGAAAACCTGTCCTCCTAGGAACTGACTTTTGTAAGAGCCTGACCACCTCCCAACCACCACCAATTTTCTGCAGAAGGAATTTGAAGTTGTTTTTTTTTTCAGATGTCTTTTTCCCTTGATATGGTCTTCCCTAGCTTAGGTGCCTCCACTTTTTCTTTGATAGATATTTGAATGATTCTCATCTCCTAGCTTCTCACACTCCAGCTTTCTGTGTCTGCTTGGACAGCAGCTTGATAACCATCACCTCATTTAGCACAGACCCGTACTTGCTGTATCAGATGAACTGAGCTCGCGACATGTGGGAGATGGTTCAAAATCATGGGAGCAGGGCTTCCCTGGTGGCGCAGTGGTTGAGAGTCCGCCTACCGATGCAGGGGATACGGGTTCGTGCCCTGGTCCGGGAAGATCCCACATGCCACGGAGCGGCTGGGCCCGTGAGCCATGGCCACTGGGCCTGTGCGTCCGGAGCCTGTGCTCCGCAACGGGAGGGGCCACAACAGTGAGAGAGGCCCGCGTACCACACACACAAAAAAATCACAGGAGCAGCTCCCTTTACCACTTCCTGCCTCTGAGCAAACATGAGTTGGTTCTTACGCACCGTGGAAGCCACCACTTATCAAAGCGTAACAGTAGTTACCCTTATGCGTAGGTCTAACCACGCCAAGGCAGTGTCCATTGGCTTCAAGCAGTTACAATTCATTTTTTGTTTATAGCCAGGTTCTTATTTATTTAAACATGGCATTCTGAAATGCATGTGGCTTTTTAGCAGGATGGATGAGTCACAGCGTTTTGCCTTTTTAGTCTTTTTGTGCAAGGCAACTGGCATATTCCACTTGTGGTCTCTCTGGACCTCAACATTACCGTTCAGGTGCTGCTTTCATGTTTTATTTCAGTCTGTGTCACATGAGTGGTACTTTCCTTGTCTTCCGACAGAAATTGTGTTAGGAAGCAGGTGGGCTAGTTTTCCTACCCTAAGAAAGTACAGATTTACATTAAGTGGCTGCTGGCGTTTTGTACAAAAAAATCCCGATTTCCAGGTGTTTGGGGGGCATCTCTTTTCCCCCTCTGCTGATCTAAAATGAACTTGTCTAATGTTTCCCTGGCAGAGTGATAATCGCACTGAGGCGCCTTCTCTCCGTTTAGTGGAATATCTTGAGTGCTATCTACTGGCCAAATGTGGCATTGCTTCATAAAGCGTGAGCTTCAGGCCAATTGTCATGGGTCTTTTAAGGATAACTTTTGTCGGTCAGCTGAATATACGCCATGTGTTTTAGCACATCCTGACACATACTGACTAAGGACATGCATTTTTAAATGATATCATTGCTAGGGAATCGCTTATTGCCTTCTGGGTCAGAAGACCCCTTGATTAAGAGTCGTACAAATTATAGTGTAAGTGAAATGTAACCAGTGGGCAGGTGCCCGCTTGTTCTTTGAAATGGATAACTATGAATATCTTAAATCTGATTCTCACTTTGCTGAGTAATGTCAATGGATAAAAATAAGCCTTTAATTTAAAATGAACTTTACAGAGTCAATCAATAATGCTATGTTTTCATGTGTATGAAAAGGAAGAACAGAGCAGTTAAAAAAAAATCCTCTCCAGTTAATTTGCACTCAATACGAGGTAAAAAGAACATGCCAGTACTAATAGTATTGATCAGAATGTTTAAAAGGTAACAGCCAATATTAAGTAGGAGTTAAAATTCATCCAAGGTTTGCTAGCCAAACTGTATTTTCTGCCTAAGGTCTTTTGTTTTAAGCAGCTTGTAAATTATCCAGAGAAGTATATTATGCTTTAATCAAGATTGAAGGAAAGAACATGTGAGGAAGGAGTGCAAAGCATTGAACAACTGAGAGTCAATGACAAGTGATTTGAGAGTCATGGTCAAAGAACCAAGGGATCTTCTTATTGTAGCAGAATGAATCATTGTTACGTTTAGGACAAATAGCTGTAAAGGAAGGACCAAGGACGGGAGATCGCTATTGATTATCAGGAAATCATGAAGAGGAAGGGCTAATGTGTTGACATTAATTTAGGCAAACATCCAGATCATGAAGCTGTAGTTAACAGGAACTTTATACACACGTATAGATTTAACAATATACAGGGAAATAGACTCTCCTATCATAATTTTTAAGTTATTAAAATGCAACGTATGCTGCCTTTCACTCGATTATTTTAAATTGTTTATTCAGTAATTTGGAATTATTTATGTCACTTCATACTTATGTATTCTACTGCAAATTATAATTTTAAAAATTGAATATCCTGGATTTTGAGACTGTGATCTATGTAACGTATTCGGTGATCTGTATGCTACTAAATAATGATCGGTATAAACGTTTTGATAGATAATAAAAAAAGAGAGAACATGAGTTAAAAACACATAACTATAATTTAAAACCATTCTGTTTCAGCAATAGAATATTTATTTATATATATATATATATATATATGTATTTATAGGCACAAGCAAAAATCCCACTAATACTTATTTTTCAATTATTCCTAAACTGAGCTTTCTTTTTTTTTTAACCCCAGGTGCTGTACATATATTATAACATATAATCATTACAACAACCCAGTAAGGTGAGTATTATCTGAAATTTGCAATGGCAATGCTGAGAAATAGAGGAATTAAATATTGTGCCCAAGATCACTTAACTCTCATGTCACAGGACCCACGATTTGGACCCGGAAACTCTAGAGCTTTCTCTCCTAACTATGACACAACATCGTATTCAACTGTGCTGTTGTTTACATCTTGTCAGTAAAGTTCCTGGTCTGCCCAAACTCTTCTTCATTTTTCTCTCATTGTGACCAACAGAAATGGGGAAAGGTAGCATATGGTGTGATGCTACTAGAGAAGTTGTGTTTATGTAGGGGTGTGTGTGTGTGTGGGTGTGAAAATATTTGGCACAGTGCCTGGCACTGAGTAGGAATTCCCCCAAAGCTCCTTAAGTCTGAGTCATGTGAATGCTGTCTTCAGACTGAAAGGAGATATGCTTTTTTGTTCTTTTTCATTTCACTAGTAACCCCTGTGGTGGTTTGCTCGGTGCAACGCCATCAAACTGGGAACCACTTTTTCCAGCATTCTTTTCCCCTGTATAGTTGTATTAGAGTTGGCCAAAGAGATCTGATCTGCATAAGATCTAGAAGGCTGAAGCTCCGGGGCAGCCATTCCTCTCTAAAGGTCTTCTACTTTGAAAGAACAGATCGGACCCAGCGGTTCCAGCCTGTCCTTGCTGTATTCCATCTTCCTAAGGGCTCTGCCTGCCGGCCAGCAGCTACCCCAAACCCACCACTAGATGCTTCGTGTGGATCCACAGGACAGGTAGTCACTCAGACACCTTCCCTTAAATCACCCCACGAGTTCCTCTTCATGTTCCCATTTGGCTTCTCAGAGTATCCTGACTGAACCTTGGCAACGTGAATATCAACACAGTCTCCAAATGGGCAGTAAAAACAGTTTACCCAAATCTGTCAAATTTCTTAGGACTTACACACTTTTTCTAACAGTAATTTTAAATATAATCTTAAATCTTAATTCTAAAATTAATCTTGGGGTTAAGAATCTTGGCGCAGTGGTTAAGAATCCGCCTGCCAATGCAGGGGACACGGGTTCGAGCCCTGGTCCGGGAAGATCCCACATGCCGCGGAGCAACTAAGCCTGTGCGCCACAACTACTGAGCCTGCACTCTGGAGCCTGGGAGCTACAATTACTGAAGCCCGTGCGCCTAGAGCCCGTGCTCCACAACAAGAGAAGCCATGGCCATAAAAAGCCCGCGCACTGCAACAAAGAGTAGCCCCCGCTCGCCTCAACTAAAAAAAGCCCCGTGTGCAGCAACGAGGACCCAACGCAGCTGAAAACAAATAAATAAATTTATAAAAAAATAAAAAGTAATAAAATTAATCTTTTAAGTATTATCCAAAGTGTAAAAGTGTATTCCAACATCTCTAAGTGTTTCTCAAAGTGTATTTTACTAAACCACCTCCAAGGAAAGTTAATAAATATTTACATGAAGAAAAAATTCTGAGTTCAACCTAGTTCGAGAAACACTGCATGAGCTGAAGTTAAACAGATTGATTTATTCAAGGGTTATTCAAAGCCCTTAATTTTTTTTCTTGGAACTTTTCAAGTACCTCTTTTGGGACTAGTGTGATCAAAAATACACCTTGAGAGACTTCCCTGGTGGTCCAGTGGTTAAGACTCTGTGCTTCCTCTGCAGGGGCCTGGGTTTGATCCCTGGTCCGGGAACTAAGATCCCACATGCCGTGTGGAGCAGCTAAAAACAAAACAAAAATACACCTTGAGAGACACAAGGAGAACCACATAGTAGCCATGTCTTCCTGCACACAGGGATCCAGCAGGATCATCAGCAAAGACTTCTTTTCTTTTTCAGAATTTCAGAATTAGCTCTTCTAGTTCCCTTACCTTTCCATGTACATTTTAGAATCAGCATGTCAATATCTACCCAAAAAAGCTTTATGGGATTTATATTGGGATTGCATTTTGAATCTATAGATCAAACTGGGGGGAAGAGATGAGGAATGGGGTTTTGATCATCATTTCTTTTTTTTTAATCTAAATTAAATTTTTTTGTTTATTTTTTTTTGGCAGCCTTGGGTCTTCGTTGCTGCACGTGGGCTTTCTCTAGTTGTGGTGAGCAGGGGCTGCTATTCATTGCAGTGCGCGGGCTTCTCATTGACGTGGCTTCTCTTGTTGTAAGGCACGGGCTCTAGGCATGTGGGCTTCAGTAGTTGTGGCACGCGGGCTGTAGAGCGCAGGCTCAGTAGTTGTGGCGCACCGGCTTAGTTGCTTCACCGCATTCAGGATCTTTTCTGCACCAGGGATCGAACCCGTGTTCCCTGCATTGGCAGGCAGATTCTTAACCACTGTGCCACCAGGGAAGCCCTTGATCATCATTTCTTGACTAAGAAAACAAACAAAACCCAAGCCTTTCCTTCCTATTAGAAAGTAAAGCCCGAACACCGTAGCCTGACAATGAAAGTTTTCTGTCATTCAGCAAAAGCCAGTTTTTCTCAGCCTTGTATTTTATAACTTTTCAGCCTAGATTCTCATCACCAGCCAAAGCAAATCACTGCCCCTCCAACATTACAATGACATCCTCATGCCCTTTCACTCCTTTACTTCCTCCAAAATCCTGCCTTCCCCTTTATTTCAAATTCATTTTCAAGCTTTAACTCAAGTGAAACTTTCCCTGCTTCATCCAACTGAGAGTTGTCTCTTGGTTTCTGAGTTCCTTTCACAGATTCTGTGATCACCACTCAGTAGACGTTTCCCAAACATTGTGGTGTATTGTTAGTGTCATTTTTGTCTGAGAATGTCTTTCCAGAAGCACCGCCTGGTAAACTCTCTAAAGGTACAGATTGTTTTTTTCTATCTCTGTGGAACAAGAGAGTATGCAGGCACTGATATTCAAAGTATTAATTAATTAGAACAAACTAACTTTTTTTTTGGTTTGTTTGTTTCAAAAAACCCACACATGTATTGTCTCACAGTTTATGTGAGTCAGAAGTCTGGGTTTGGCTTAGGTGAGTTCTTTACCTAGGGTCTGACAAGGCTGCAATTTAGATGTAGTCTAGGGCTGTGGTCTCATCTGAGACTTGGGGGTTCTTCTCCAAGCTCAGGTGGTTGTCGGCAGAATTCATTTCCTCACAGCTCTAGAACTCATGGCTGTTTGGTTCCTCAAGGCCAGCCAGAGAATTGCTCTTCAGGAAGGATCAAGTTCCTCTTTTAGGGACTTTCCTTATTAAGTCAGGCCCACCCTGGATAATCTGTCTTTTTTTTTTTTTTTTTTTTTTGCATTACGCGGGCCTCTCACTCTTGCAGCCTCTCCTGTTGCGGAGCACAGGCTCCGGACGCGCAGGCTCAGCGGCCATGGCTCACAGGCCCAGCCGCTCCGCGGCATGTGGGATCTTCCCGAACCAGGGCACGAACCTGTGTCCCCTGCATCGGCAGGCGGACTCTCAACCACTGCGCCACCAGGAAAGCCCTAATCTGTCTTTTGATGAACTCAAACCCAACTGATTTGGAACCTTAAATGCATATGCGAAATCTCTTCCCTTTTGCCAGGTAATGTAATCTAATCACAGGAGTGAAATTCCATCATGTTCTGGGATCCCACCTGTATTCAAGGGGAAGATTATACAATAGTCCTTGAGGGATGTCTTAGAATTCTGTCTTCCACAAGGGATATGCATGAGAACTTTCACTGTTGCATTGAGAACAAACTAACTTTCAGTGTTTGATACACCAATAATAAAATATTAAGACTTCTGATATGACTCCAAATTTAAATATTTGGCCTGGGAAGTGTTTGGCTTTGGATAGGGCCGCTTATGTAGCTTCATCTTCATAGCTCTAAACTGTCTCATTCACTCACACTCCTTCATCTCCCCCACTCCTGTGGCATCTGGGTGAGTTCACCTGGTACTTGGGGGTCCCATGTCTTAGATCCTCTATGTAGGGCCAAGTTTTCTGGGGCATTGCTTATTTCATTCTTTTTATCAAACATTTTCTCTCAGCTATACCATGTCCTCAAAGGTCTGTTCCTTTCTAAGTGATGTGTGGAGATCAGAAAGAGAGAGGAGGTTTTGATCTGATTGATTAATCTTTGATGGTACACCAACAGAATTCAGATTAGAAATTCTAGTGAAAAGTGCATGGTCTTTGAAGTCAGATAGTCCTGTATTCAAATCCAAACTCTACCAGTTACCATCTTTGTGACCTTGGGTGAATTGTGAAGTTTAAATAAAAGCACATACAATATTTCTAGAAATTGAGGAGAACAAATATTCTAGAAGGTGAGGAGAACAACACACATTGGTTTCTTTGCCCCTGTTTTTCTATAGTCCTTCCCTGAGAATACAGTAATATCTGTTATTGATGATTTAGCATTTTCTGTATGCAAGGCACAGTGCTAAGTGATTTACACACATTTTCTCATAACCCTTAAAGCAATCTATTTTTTTTTTTTTTTTTTTTTAGTATTACTATACCACTTTTCACAAGAACAAGCAAAGACTTAGTTTAAAGAACGTTTTGTAAGGTCATAAAATAGGAAACTAGTGACATTGGCATTTGAACCTCAATCTAATTACTTCCGAGACCTGGGCTTTTAGTTTCTATCCCATTATCTTGCTAGCTATATGCACAGTGTCTCAGGAATTTCATGGGTGACATCAAGAATGGAGAACGTTCAACATCTAGCAAACTTGTGGGAAATATATTTTAAGTCGCATAGATTTTTCATCTGTCCTTTGGACCATACCACAAGAAGCAGTTACTGTAACACCCATCTGTAACTTACAAAGTATATTTTAGTTGGGTAAATATATTTACATATTCATAGCACTCTATTGGACTCTTTCTACCCTGACTCCTTATAGCCAGTTAATCAAGAAGCACTGTGAAGTCTTTCGTAACACTGTCGCTGGTGTTATTTCCACTGACACTTTAAATGTGGTCTGGCTTGATTAGCAAGAGGTCCACCTCTTTTCTAGTTAAGGTGGAGTTGGCGGCTGTGGATAGGGACTTGGCTATTCATGGTCAGAGCTATGCCTGCACTTCTGCAGCTATCCTTTTCTGGGTTCTCTTCCTTCCAGTGACCATTATGGCTGTACTTCCCACAGACCCTGGCAACTGCTGAGCTACCAGCCATCTCTGAAGGGTCGGCCTGTAGGATCTTTTTCCTTCTCTGGCCAGCAGGGAAGTGACTTTTGCTTCTTGTGACCAACTTTCACCTGAGATTTTCAGAGAAGTGCAATGGGGGGTTCCTAATGACATGGTTCTCTCCTCATCTTTCTTCTCCTCCTTCTACTTCTTTTATTTTTTTTTTTGCGGTACGCGGGCCTCTCACTGTTGTGGCCTCTCCCGTTGTGGAGCACAGGCTGCGGACGCGCAGGCTCAGCGGCCATGGCTCATGGGCCCAGCCGCTCCGCGGCACGTGGGATCTTCCCGGACTGGGGCACGAACCCGTATCCCCTGCATCGGCAGGCGGACTCTCAACCACTGCGCCACCAGGGAAGCCCTACTTCTTTTAAAATTGTTTTATTTTTCTCAAAGATATGGATACTTTCAAAAGCTTACTTGTTATAAGATTTGTTATGGAAAACAGCAGTCTCTTGCTTACCTGTTGCCCTGTTACATCCCCCCAGTCATCCATTTCTGAGTTTATCTGAGTCGTTTGGTATTTATTTGTTTCTTTTAATTTTCTGTTTAACCATTTTCTCTATTTCTATTTTTTTGCCATTTCATTTTTCTTAAATAAAATGTTTATACGGCCATTTCTTAATTATCCAATGGTAGCCATTTTCTATTGACTTCCAACTCTGGAAGGTTTCTTTTCCTATTTTGCATCCTTTTACCCCTTTAATGGAGTTACATCAAAGCGTCAGGTATGTACTTTGATGCTGTTATGACTATTGCAGTTGATTTTCATGGGTAAGCTTTGTGGAAGACCATGACTCCCTTTTCTTGACTACACATTTCGTTTTTCCTAGAATTAATAATAGTCTCATATTTCTGTTTGAATTTCTAGGTATTTAATGGCAGTCCAACCACAAACTATCCCACAACTGTTTAATCTTCTCTCCGTACAAAAACAATTACTGGTAACTCACTTGCATTTTCTTGGGGGTGCCTCTCTAGGAGTCTTCTGACCTGGTCCAGTCTGCTTCCACTCTTTCCTCCTTTCCTGTGGCACAGAGGGCCACCTGGGATCTCCCTTCCTACTGGACTGGGAACCCTTCATCTCTTTCTTATGATAGTCTTCCTATTTCCTTCCTGTTTCCTCTATGCCATGCTTTCCTCTTTCTTGGTTTACTCTCTTTTACGGGTGGGGCCTGTCTTCCAGTAGCTTCCTGAGAAAATGTGTATGGGAGGTAAAATATTGGTGTGTTGAATATCTGAAACTTTTCTTTTCTTTTTTTAATCATCCTGATGCACTGGTAGTCTATCAGAGTATAGAAATCTAAGGTGAAGCCAGTTCCCCTCAGCATTTTTAAGGCATCCACCTATTGTCTTCTAGCTATCTGTGTTGGGATTGAGAATTCTCAAGTCACTTTGAGTTTTAAGTTTTATTTGTGACTTCTTATTTTGGTTGCATTCCCTGGATGCTTAAAATTTTTCTGTTTGTCTCCAGCATATCATGATGGCGTGCCCTTAAAGTGGATTTACATTTGTCCACTATGCTGAGCACACAATAGGCTCTCTTGTGCTGGAAACACCCCCTTCAGGGATGGACGCTTTTCTTGAATTATTTATTTTATTATCTTCTCCTCTTTTTTTTTCTGTTTTATTTATTTTTTTCTCTCTCTGAAAGCCCTATTATCCAGATGTTGGTCCTCTTAGACTCTTGTTACCTAATCTTTTCAATTTTATGCTGCATCTCCTTGTCTTTTTTTCCTTTAGTTTCTGCAAGATTTTCTTAATTTTGTCTTCCAAACCTCCTACTGAAGTTTTAGTTTATGTTAAACTGCTGTATTACAAGAGCCCTCATCCTATTCTAGTTTATGGATGAAATACCTTCTCTTATCTTTCTGAGAATATGGTTTTATTTTTGTAATTTTCTTCTGCCTGTAGCATCTCTGCGTTTTCCCAAATTGCTTTCATCTCAGTTTTCTGTGTAAGGGCTCCCCCAACAGCAGTGTGGTCCTTGGCTGTCCTCTCACACTGAGAAACGAGTCACTGAAAAGCTGATTGGAACCACTGTATATATGAGTGTGTCAACTCAGAGCTTCACTGAAAATTAAGTTGCCTTGACCATTTCCTTGGTGAACCCAGAAGTCAGTACCTTTACCATCTTACTCTTGGCCCAATCAGAATGCTCAGACAAGAATCTTCCAGTCTTCTTCATGGAGGCTACAGGCCTTGCTTCCATTGTTCTAGTAGCTGACTGGTGATAAGAGCCTGCAGGGAATGTTGTCAAAATTTAGTATGAGAATTTTCACTTAATCTCTCTGTGTTAATTGTGCATCTCCAAACTTCTAGGGTGTCTGATATTCTCCAGTCCGGACACTTTCTGTTTTATAGTTTTCAGGGGTGAGGAAGGGGAATTTATCCATCAATATGGAGTTGGGGAGAGGATTTAAGGAGCATTTGTTTCTTAAACACTTTCAACTAACCTTCTTGTTTTTGGTCACTTTCCCCAGAGATCTCTGAAGCCATCAACTCCTGAGCCTTTTTTGAGAAGAGCAAATTGATTTTCTTCCTCAGCCTTAACAGTATCGGCTTGGGGTTCAACTTTCTCAAGTCCACGTCTTTCTGCTTTTCCAATTTGTGTTTTTAATCCTCTCCTTTCCCGTTTTTTTGACCCTTGAAATGAGCCATTGAACTTTTCAAAAAGTTATTAAATATTCCACATGGTTATTTTAACAGGGGCCTGGGAGGGAGGAGAACTAAATGTATGTGTTCTGTTTACTACTTTTAAACTAGAATTCACTTTTATTCCTTCCTGTCTCTTTCTCAGCTGAACCTGGACATCCTGTTCCTTCAAATCCCAGACCAGCTGCTTAGTCTCACTCACTCTGCCAGGCCCCTTCACTCATCTGACTGTCTTAGGGGCCCTACCGCTTCTCTTTCAGGTGCAATTTCTTCTAAGTCTTTCTGTGTCTGAACCCCAATGAAGCACTGGCTTCTTTTCCCCTCCTTCAGGGTTCCTGGATCCACACTGATCCAAAGATGGGGGTGGCTTTTCTTTCCAGATATCTAAGCATTCTGTGATCTGCAGAGTGTTCTCAATTCCATGTCTGGAGTCTCCCAGAACAGTAGATGAAGTCTGCCAGGGCACACGGAAGACAAACCAGCCCCAAAGAATCTCATCTTCTTCCAGGCGAATATTATTAGTTAGGTAATTTTCACATATGATGTCTTTATAATTACCAGGTTACCATTTGCAATTCTAGAAATGCGATTCCCACTTGGCCACGTTTCCTTCTTTACATTATTTTTCCTTTTCTATTTTTTTGGGGGGAAATTCTTTTCTAATGCTGCCCTTTTGTTTCTGGTCAATATCTCATTTTTCAAATAACTATACCTTTTGTAATTCTAGCATCTCACCATATTTATATGCGCTTTTAGGGATAGGTACTCAGCCCTTTACATAAAGCACAGTTTTTACTTTTAAAATTTATTATTATTTTTCTAATTAAGAAATTAATGTATATTCATTGTGAAACACGAAGTTCAGTGAGGTTAAGTAATTTGCCTAAAAGTTATCTATCTAACTAGTGTCAAATTCAGTATTCTCACTCATATCCAAAGTATTAACACTCTGCTATTCTACATTTTATTAACCTAAGCTGTCTTTTGCAACAAAAGATGCATATAAATGGTCATTATGTATAAATGATTATAAAATTCCATTGAAATTATTTTCATTTGGTCTTATTGATAGTCAACTTCAACGCTTATTAAAGTATCAGCCAGCATTTTCTCAGCAATAATTAACTTATTAATGAATTATTTCAAGTTTCAACAGATATTCCATAAGCACCTGTTATGTTCTGGACTGTGCTAGGGGTTGGGTAAACACATGAGCATTTTAGGATAAAAATTCTTGATTTTCTCATTTTGGATTTTGCATGTGGGGCCATCTTTGTCTTTTCTGCTCAAGAGAGAGATTCTTAAATGCCAAGCGTTTCTTTAGCTGTGACATTGGGAGGCAATTCATTTTTTTCAGTCTCCACAGTCCTGCAAGCACATGATAGGCAGTCTACCAGCGGGCACTGCTATAAATGACCTATGAATTATTATAAGCCTGGCCTAGGAAATCAAACAGCTATCTTAAATCAACAAGTCTTTGGCTGATTCCCAGATGTAATAGGACTCGTTTCAAATCATCGTCTGTAGTCACTAGTGAAAAATCAATGAGCAGCTCACTGGGATATGTAATGAGGGAAAAGCCATGAGTTGAAAGGAAAACAAGCAATGAAAAAATTCAATATTTAGTACGTAAGAAAATCAACCACTTGCAGTGTTATCAGCTACTTATATTCTTACATTTATGTACCATCTTGATATTTAAATTAGTGCCTTCCCCTAAAAAAACAAGATACTTCTGAGTCCAGTAAATTTTGGCTTCTAGACAAGAAAGTAGGTTTAGTTTGTGCTGTGGCCTTTATGGTTTTGTCAGCGTGGGGCATGGGCTCCTCCAGGGGTAAACATGCTCTTTCTTCCATTATTTGTGAAGGAGTAACACAGAAATGGCTCACTGATTCTTATATTTTTTTCTACTGAACAACTATGTAACAGTTATATTTTGCCAAACATCCACTTTTGCGGAACTTGGATTTGAAACTGTAATTTGTAAATGGTTGCACCTCAGAGTCATCTGTAGAGGGTTTAAAAACTTCAGGTGCTTGGGCTGTGTCCTTGGATGCTCTGAGAAGCTCACATGTGAGTGATTCTGCTGGGCCATCAGGATTGGGAGGCCCTGGGCAGCAGCATAAGCCCAACTGGAGGGAGCTATGTCAGGGGTCCCTGGGGACCCTGAGAGTTGGGTGAAGGCTGAACTAAGCACATCCAGATTAGGAGGACAAAACTGGAGAGATCAGTTCATGGTGGGAATGGAGAGAACGGATACAAATGCCATTAATAAACGACTCAAACAAAATGTTTATTTAGTATGTCTTAAAAAAAGGGTCTAGACCAATGCTGTCCAATAGAAACATAATGTGAAGCACATGTGCCATCCAAAATTTTCCAGTTGGAACATCAAAAAAAAGCAAGATGAGGGCTTCCCTGGTGGCGCAGTGGTTGAGAGTCCGCCTGCCGATGCAGGGGACGCGGGTTCGTGCCCCGGTCCGGGAAGATCCCACATGCCGCGGAGCGGCTGGGCCCGAGAGCCATGGCCGCTGAGCCTGCACGTCCGGAGCCTGTGCTCCACAATGGTAGAGGCCACAACAGTGAGAGGCCCGCGTACCGCTAAAAAAAAAAAAAAAAAAAAAAAAAACAAGAAGAGGGAATTCCCTGGCAGCCCAATGGTTAGGATGCAGCACTCTCATTGCTGTGGGCCTGGGTTCATTCCCCAGTCAGGGAACTAAAATCCTATAAGCCATGTGGTTCGGTCCACAAAAAAAAAAAAAAAAAAAAAAAAAAGAAACCAAGAAGACAGAGGCAGAATTAATTTTTATAATATATGTTATTTAACCCAATCTATCACAAATCTTATCACTTTAAAAGTTAAGGATATGAAACATTATTAATGAGATATTTTAATTCCTCCCATTTCAAGTGCTCAGTTTGAAGATCACTCGTGGCTTCCATACTGGACAGTGCAGGTTTAGGTGGAGGATGGAGCTAAATCCATTGACAAGCAGTGTCAGAGCTCCAGCAGAGAAGATAATCTGAGCTAGGAATTAGACTTTTCTTTGGGACGTTTTCAGTGCTCTAGGCCTTAAGGAAGAGGTTTTGGAGGATTGTAGCTTCAGTAGTAAATGGAATTGTTGAGAAAATTGGTGGATGAAAGGGGAAACTGGTCACTCTGCAACCAGGCAGTAGAAAAGAAACAATGGGGGCATAGAATAATGAGCAGTTGTTTTAGCATTAACTGTGTGCCAGATACTGCTCTATACACTTAACATAGTTTCTTGTTTAATTATTGCAGGAACTCTATGGAGTAGATTGGGGCCATAGTGTTTGGCCAGTCCTGATAAGCATGGTGAGTATCCTCATTTTCCTCTGGAGTTTTATGATGTGGTGGTCCTGAGGTTGCTACTATTATTACGCCCATTTTACAGATGTGGAACATGAGGACTTTCCTCCTCCTTCCTTCACTTCGGTTTACCTTCTCTCCTCTTCTTAGCGTCTCTGTTCTACAGTGACCTGCTTTTGCCGTTGTTTCTCTCTGATTTAAATTGTTGTTTTCCTGCTTCGAGAAAAAGGGAGAGAGTAGGATACGCTATTCTCCATCCTCAAACTCTGCTTCCTGCCTCTCAAACTATTTACTCTTCCTACTTTCACTTCAGATCTTATGAAGTTCCATCTTGCTGCACTGCCTAGATAGGACTTATTACTAAAACCAGCTAGTTATTGATAACTGCTCAGGCCAGAAAACTCCAAACAAACAACCAGAAAGTACCCAAAGAAATAAAAACGAATAGCTCGACTTTATATTGTAGACAGTTGATTTTTTTTTTTTAATTCTGTATTTGTTGTGCTTGAAGCCCAACAGTCTTCAGGATTCTCCTTTTTAAAGTTGTAGGTGATTAATACCAGATCAAATTCCAGCCTAAAGGGAAAGACAGATATCAGGGTTTAAGCTAGGATTTCTGCTAATTCCTTAGTAGTCCTTAAACTCTAATTTAAAGTTAAAGGAATAGATCCTTGTATACAAACTGGCACTATCAGGTGACATGCTGGCATATTTTGAAGGGCATGTCACAGCGTCTCCACTGAACACATTCTATTGGACCCAAGGGCTCTCTCAAAATACACTATATGTGCCTGAGTTACTGCATGCAAGCAGTGGATTTCTTCAAATCATCTTGGAAAAATGCACAGAGAAGGAATAAAAGAATGGAGAATGGAGAACTTAGTGTAATGAAGGAGACAAAGTTAAGCTTCTAAACATATTGAGGGGAAAAAACCCAAGAATTCATTTTGATTGTTTGTTCTTGTAGTTACTTTTAAAGATTTAAAACCAATATGTATTTTAAAATTTCCATTGATGCAGTGGTATACTTACGAGTTGCCAGAATATTACGTCTGGTTTTTCAACCGCTCTCAATCATGTATTCAATAAATTCCTAAGGAGTGCATGTCCCTGAGCTGGTACCATGGGCCCGTTGTTCGTTCTCTTGGGCCTCAGATTCCTCATGTGCAAAGTAGGTGAATAATGCCAGAATTATAGGTTGTTGTGAGGGTTAGAAATAACATGTATAAGTGGTATGTCACTGGAAGGCAGCAATGGTCAGTGGGAGTTTCTTTTTGTTTTTTAACAAAATGTTTAATCTAGTTGGGCAAAGTAGACATATGTACAAAAAATATAAAATACACTAAGGGTAAAATAAGAGGTATAGCTGAGACATCAGAGGGGAGAGAAAGGTATGGTTTGATTGGGTTGATGTGTATCTCCCATGCTAGTCTGTAAGCCCTGTAAGGGTGGAATCCTGCTCTGGTTTGCTCATCCTTCAGCACCTGGCATGGAGCCTGGCTCATGGTAGATGTTCAATCAATACATTTGGACAATAATACAAATTGGGAATTCATAAAAGCACCAGTTATGTGTTACCTGCTTTCAGTCAGTGCCTTGGGAAATGCAGGCAGGGCAGATGGGCTAAGGAAAGCCAGGGAAACTTCATGCAGGAGGCAACTTGAACAGTAAATTTAAAGAGCCAGAGTGGGTGGCCAAAGGGCATTTCATGCGTGAACAAAGGTGCACAAGTTAGAATAGTATCATTTATTGAGGTGCTATTAAATAAACCAATTTGACCATAACTGGTTTATGTTAATATCTATGAAGAGGTAAGACTGGTGGATATTTCAGGTAAATTTCAGAGAGCCTTGAGTGCCAGGCTTGTTTTTCTAGCTAAGTGCAGTGGGTAACAAAAATTACCCCTTGAAACTGCTCTAATTAACAACAACCTCCTCCAACTCTGCAAACCCCTAAACAGATAGGAGAAACCTCCCCCTAAGGGTTCCCCTGCCCTCATTTACATTGTAAAACAATTTCTGAAGGTCTATAAGTAGAGATGTAGAGATGCTGCCTGTTTTGCATGGCCTGATGCCAGGAAATCTTCCATCCCAGCTGGGAGCCCTAGTCAGAACAGATCGCCTTTAAATGCACAATCAAAGCCAGGTCAAATGTGTTCTAGAACAAACTGACAGACGTGAAGCCAAATGTGATAAATCGTGGTGAGTAAGTTGGCGGTGAAAGAATTTGGCTGTGTGTGCTTTTTTCCACACATCGCTCAGGGGGCGGTTTGCTTGTTGATTGTTGGGTGCATTTTAGAAGCAGAGCCCTGTCCCTTCTTACAAATGTGGCCAATAACTCTTCCCCATAAGCTGCATTATTCCCTAGCTGCTACAAGGGGCCGATTAACATAAGCATTTGGTATTGTCTGAAGTGGTCACAATTAGGTGCAATCCAATTTCTGTGAGATAAACTGGAAATAATCTAGTTATCTCCTCACCTCCTCTAATTTACTGTTTCAATTTCCTTTTTATTTCTTTGCTGTGATTTGATGTCCTGAGCTCTCTTCTGGATATGACGTGCTTCCAAATTTTCTTCATTCTATACCCTTTCTTTTTTGTTTTTAAATTGTAACTTTATTTGTGTGTGGAGTGGCTTTTTATGTGAGAGTTGCAGAAAGTGATTATTATGTAGAACATTCTGATTTTCTATGTATCTAGACCTTGATTGGGTTGTCATGTAAAACTAAATATAAGGGACATAATAAGTTTAAAGTATAAGATGCTCAGCCCCAGTGACACATTTCAGAGTGTATCCTGAAAGATATTTTATTTTATTGAAAAAAAATTTTTATTCTGAGAATAAGTTGATCTGGGATAGATGAATTTATAAACCTGGTGTCTACCTTTCTTAAGAGCTGGAAGACTCTGGCAGGCCTACTTTGGATCGTTAGAAGTATTTAAATATACAGTGATGCCAGATCCTGGCTGTGCTTTTTTCCCCCATACTAATAAACTGATATTTTGGACAGCTGCTACTCTCTTGATAGTAGGATTAAAAAATTACACAACATTTTAAATGCAGAGAGAGGGAGAGAGAGACAGAGAGAGAGAGAGAGAATCATTTATAATAGAAAAGGAAGAAAGATTGAAGAACACGGAAATAAATGTTATAGAAAAAGAAGGGAATAAACTTCAAAACATAATTTAAAATATTTAGTTATTTTTAACATGAATATATTTTCATATTTCTAAAAATATTTGTGATTGTTCTCAGCAGTGATTTTTATTTTCTTCTACGTATATTTCTAGATTTTTTCACATTCTCTAGAATAATGTTATGTTTTATAATCAGAAAAATGAAATATTAATTAAGCTCTGTAAAACTTCTGTTAGGTTTGGCGAGCTACGTTGGCACTATTCCTTACCCATGATGTTAGGGGTGAGGAGTGAGGAGACTTAACTAAGTTAAGACTAATCATGGTTGGATGACCTGGGGCAAGTCATTTAAGCTTCCTGAACCAGAGATTTATCATCTCAAATCACCTAGAGCTTTGCTGTCCAATAGAGTAGACAATAGTCATGTGTGGCCAGTGAACACTTGAAATGTGGCTGGTCTGAACTGAGATGTGTTGTGAATGTGGAATAAACATTGAGTTTCCAGGACTTAGTAAAAAAACTGTAAAATATTTTATTGATAATTGTTTTTATATTGCTAACATGTTGAATGATAGTATTTTGGACATATTGGATTAAATTATATATTTAAAAAATTAATTTCACATGCTTCTTTTTAACCTTTGAATATGACTGCTAGAAAATTTAAATACATAAATTTTATTTCCATTGAACAACATGAATCTAGAGGATGTAACGGTTCAATTTAATGATATCTAAAATCCTTCTAGGTCAACTGTTCTGTGAATTGAGAAAAGCATATAAACGAAGTCAAGATATAAGGTAGGATGAAGATGGAGCATATCATCTTAGGGTTAGTGCAAAAGCAATCTTTGGATTAAGTTTTGGGGAATAGGAATGATGTAACTTTGCATACTTGCTTGAAACCACCTGAGGAAAATGTTTTCTAAAAAATTTAAGGAAAATGATGGGGAAAAAATGTGGGAAAAAAATGAGTAGTGACACTTCATATTTAACACAGTAGATGCTCTCTTACTTGACTTCTACTTAACCAATTAACTTGATTATATGACAAGCTCCATTTTTTTCTACAAAACATGTTATATTATTGGCTGAGGCCCACAAGTGCACTACTTGCTTATCTCATGGTTAGTCAGGTGCCCAGGAAGCTATGTGCTCATCAATTGAGTCATATACTTACCAGGAATCACTGGTGTTGGTTCCCTAACCTATTTATGCTAGCTGTACTTGTTTTTGTCGTTACATAACTTAATAAGGTACTAAGTAATTGATGAAATACAAGTGTGAAAGAGATGTTGTTTCTATGAAAAATCAGTTTAATGCTTTAAAGCCAAGTTGTCAAAACATGGTATCAAGTTATGTCTAGAAGTTTTGGGGGGAACTGTAAAAATCTACAAGGATTCTGTACTCAGTTTGCTTCACAATGTTATCAAGAGCTATAAAAACCTAGAATCTGTAGATGATGCATTATGAGGTAGTTTATGCAGGAAAGAATGGAAAATTCTAACCACTCTTTGTTCTTATATCAAAAGATAATTCATCTACTTACTTTTGATCTATATGTTTGTTTTTGTGCCAATACCATGCTATTTTGATTACTGTAGCTTTGTAGTATAGTCTGAAGTCTGGAAGGGTAATGCCTCCAGCTTTATTCTTTTTCTTCAGGATTGCTTTGGCAATTCTGGGTCTTTTGTGGTTCCATATAAATTTTAGGATTATTTGTTCTAGTTCTGTAAAAATGTCACGGGTATTTTAATAGGGATTGCATTAAATCTGGAGATTGCTTTGGGCAGTATGGCCATTTTAACAATATTAATTCTTCCAATCCAAGAGCATGGGATATCTTTCCATTTCTTTGAATCATCTTCAGTTTCCTTTATTAGTGTTCTATAGTTTTTAGCATATAGGTTTTTAGCCTCCTTGGTTAAGTTTATTCCTAAATATTTTATTTTTGTTCATGTGTGTTTTTTGTTTTGTTTATGTGTTTTTAAACAAGGGTTTTTTTGTTTTTGTTTTGTGTGTGTGTTTTTTTTTTTTTTTTTTTTTTTACTTTCTGATACTTCATTGTTAATGTAAAGAAATGCAACAGATTTCTGTATGTTAATCTCATATCCTGCTACCTTGCTGAATTCACTGATCAGTTCTAGTAGTTTTTGTGTGGAATCTTTAGGTTTTTTTATATATAGTATCATGTCATCTGCATATAATGACAATTTTACCTCTTCCCTTCTAATTTGGATACCTTTTATTTCTTTTTGTCTGATTGCTGTGACTAGGACTTCCGATACTATGTTGACTAGAAGTGGTGAGAGTGGGCATCATTGTCTTGTTCCAGATTTTAGTGGGAAGGCTTTCAGCTTTTGATCACTGAATATTATGTTGGCTGTGGGTTTGTCATAAATAGCTTTTATTATGTTGATTGAGATATGTTCCCTCTATACCCACTTTGGTAATAGTTTTTTTTTTTTTTAAATCATGAATAGATGTTGAATTTTATCAAATGCTTTTTCTTTTTTCTTTTAATTAATTAATTTATTTTTGGCTGCATTGGGTCTTGGTTGCTGCCTGTGGGCTTTCTCTAGTTGCAGCAAGTGGGGGCTACTCTTTATTGCGGTGTGTGGGCTTCTCACGGTGGTGGCTTCTCATTGTGGAGCATGGGCTTTAGGTATGTGGTCTTCAGTATCTGTGGCACGTGGGCTTAGTAGTTGTGGCTCGTGGGCTCTAGAGCGCAGGCTCAGTAGTTGTAGCACGTGGGCTTTGTTGCTCTGTAGCATGCGGGATCTTCCTGGACCAGGGCTCAAACCTGTGTCGCCTGCATTGGCAAGTGGATTCTTAACCACTGTGCCACCAGGGAAGTCCCTATCAAATGCTTTTTCTGTATCTATTGAGATGATCATCTGGTTTTTATCTTTTCTTTTGTTGTTGTGGTGTATCACAGCTTTGCTGTTGCCTTCTTCTTGATATAGTTAAAACATGGGTTCTGGAATTAATCTCTTTGGGTCATACCTCCATACACTGTTTACTAAATATCATACATTGGGTATGTTGGGGAGGAAGACATTTCTCTCTACCCTTCCAGGTTCTTCTGGCTGGTCTAAGAATTAAAATGACATGAGACAGATTAACAGGAGAAAAATCAAACAAAAGTTTAATAACATGTATACATGGAAGGGACCCAGGAAAACTAAGTAACTCACCAAAATGGCCCCAAAACCCTCGCCTTAAATACCATCTTCAGCTAAAGACAAAAGAGGATGTTGGGGTAGTGGTTTGGGGCTTCAGAGGGGAGGAAGGCATTTCATGTGGAGATGGAAAAGCAAATGTTTGATAAACAAATGTTTGCTGGGCTGAGCAGAGACAGTGGGACACAGAGTGGATTCTGATTTCTAGGCCTTGCCTGAGTTTCCCCTGCCCACACCAGCCCATATTCTTTGCAGATATCTCTGGTGATATCTCCATTCTGGGAACAGGCCCTCCATCTAAATTCTTTTCGGCAGCTGGGGAGGAGGTTAAAGTTTCTTCCTGAGCCTTTTGGCCTTGATTGTTTTTAGCTTGAAATAATCCGCATAACAAAGAGACAGTTTGGGGTGGCAAATTTTGCTTCTCTACAGGTTATTTAAACTATCTATCTCTTATTTCCCTTGTGTATAACGTGGGGCTTATAACCTCTATGGGGTTGTCCCCAGGACTAAGTTAATTTATGTAAAGGATTTTGTAAATGCTCCCTGATTTTTACTATCATTTATCAAAGACTAAATGCAGAAAACTGCACTTGATAGCATCGAAGAAAAGGGGGAGCAGGAACAAGACGCTGTTTGTTAATGAAGCTCTTCCAGGTGTGCTGCTGGCACAGTGGTGAAAACAAGGAGAAGGCCTTCCTTCCTCCATCCTTCCTGTGCACTTGCTGACCGTGGGAGGACCCTGCCAAGGTTAAATGTCCTTCAGTAAAGGACAGTAGGAGGCCTGGGTGTGTCTGCAGACCTGGCCAATGTGGTGTTCTTCGCAGCATCGTCCTTGGCCTGGACCACCTCCAGACACCTTTCTAGCTCCAATTCTCCACACTCACCAAGAAGCCTTCTGGGTTTCCTTTGGGTTGCCTGGGATGTCTTAAAATACGATTTGCTGTTGGCTGGGGCTTAACCACTAGGATCAGTGTTGTGAGGACTTTACATCTTCTGTTGAGTTCGTCATTGAGTTCTCTGCCAATTGGTGCTGAGAGACCGAACTTTGGAGCCCTGACAAGTGTTGGTGAATTTCTCATTTTCTCTTCCATCCTAGATGGTCTCTCCCCATGTCTGCCAGGTGTGCGCTTCCTTCTCGTCTCCTGGGTTCCTCACTGGAGTGTTCCACCAGCCTGATCTGAGCCCGAACTCCCCACCATGGTCTCTTCTCCACAACCCATTAAAAGTGTGCATGATGTTTCCTCGGGATCTGATAGGAATAATAAAGAACCATCCAGCTAAATACAAAGTCCTTTCGGAGTTACCATCTCTGACTGATAGGAAGCCCATTTCTTCCTGGGGACTACCTGAACTTTGGAAACCTCTCCAGACTTATGGGGAAGGGTGAATGCTACAAATCTATACCCTTAGGCTACCCTAGGAGGCCATGGATTACCCAGGGCTTGACACTCATGGAGTTGTGGTAACATTTCTGGGAGAGTCTTCTCTGAGTGCAGGTGGTCAGACAGTGGCAGGATTGGGGATTTCTTCCTCTCAGGAAGCACCTGCAGCTCCTCGAGTCTGGAGTGGCTCTGCCTTGGCTAGTGTTACAGGCCCTGTTGCTTTTGGTGTTGCCTCTGTCCTCTGTCACCTGTTTAACACATGGTTAACATGTTTAACGTGATTATTTTCTGATTACCTAGAGCTATATTTCTAGACCTTGGGAACAACCCTCTGATTAATTCAGTCCTCAAACCCGGCTACTTCCATGAAAACATCTGCCAGCTGAATTCATCTTGTTCCTCCAGGTTTCCATGTAGTAAAAATATGTCTCATTTACATGGGGCTTTGCAATTTAGAAATATATATTTGAATCAAATGTGGTTCAAGTCCACCTTTATATTTTAGAGGTGAGGAAGCTGAGACTTTGAGAGGCTGTGTGATTTACCCAAGTCCATACAGACAGTTAATGACAAGGTCAGGGCAAAATTCATGTTTCTTATCAATCATAGCCAAAATGCATTGAGCAGAGAAAACAGACTAACTCTATTCTAGGCCTATAAGTTGGTTCTTACCATTAGATCTATATTATAATGGAGATCACTGAGGCTTAGAGTGCTTGAGTAATTTGTACTGTTGAAGAGTTAACGGCCTGGAGCTGGGTTCAAGCCTTCAGTGATGACTGAAGAGCCCATCATTATACTACCAGATTCTGTTGCCTCAGTTTATCTCCTGATACCTGGCCCTGTGCTCTTAGCTTTCCTCCAGTCCCCAGCACTCCTCAAAAGGAAGCAGAGAAGGACATCTTAATGCCATTTTATATGTGAGAAAATTGAGGGTCAGAAAACATGACCGTCAGGGAAGAATCTGCAAGTCACCCCAGGTGTCCTCGTAACCAGACTCCAGAGCTCTTGTTATTTCAAGCAAGAGGGATAAGATTCAGCCCTCAAGCATGATAAAGGGCTGAGTCTCTGTATCCAGTGCTAACTGGTCAGGCAACTTTCTGATAGCTGGGGGCCCTGTGTCCTATCCGCGGTTAACAGTCCTGGTAACAAAGCAATCAGCAGAAAGCACTTAGGCATCTAGTTTCTTTCCCCTCACTGACCAGTAAAGAAAGTTCAAATTCATAAATGTCCTTTTTACTGCTTTCCAAATGATGTTGGTGAACCAGCCAGTGGGTAAGAAGTATATTTGTTTTCCTTTAATTTGCTATTTGCAATGTTAGTTTTCACTCTGAACGACCCATTGGCTGTTGTACAAGAAATTTGGAAATGTTGTATTTGCCAGTTGAGCTGGACTTGGCTTACACACCCAGCTCAGATTCTGTATCAGAGACTCACTACTCTTTATCAGTGTTGACTCTGCTCAGCAGAAGCAAAGGTACATCCCTGGGAGAACTATAGCTCTATGCTGCCATCTACTGGAATTCTAGAGAAATGCTTTCTTTGAGTGTATATTAGAAAATGCTGTAACACAGAATTGTTTAACAGAGAACCAGAAAAACAAAAAGAAAGAAAAAAAATAACAAAAACAGATGTCTATAGTCTGGACAAGTAAGCCTGACAAGTAAGTCATGGTTTTACTAGAGGTTTCATCTCCTGATTCTATAGACACTGCAGAACAAGGGACTTAAATCTTTTTCAAGTCCAGGACACCAAGAATACCAAGCACTTCAGGGCCCCTTGTGTTTTGAGGCTCAAACCTCAGATAACTGAAAACCAAGCTAACTGGAATTTAAATTCTTTAATATTTCTTTTTTAGGTGGAATCAAATCATAAAAAGTTAAAAACAACAGAAATGTTACTTTAAAATCATTGTAAGTCTATTTCTTCCACTCGGTCTTTAGTTAAACATCAAACTCCCAAGTAAGTGTTCTCTACCTGCCAGCAGAGGAGGGGACCCTGTTGTCCTTTGTCAGTTGCTCACTGCTTTTATAGCTTTGAACACAGCTGTCTGTAATTAAATATTTGTGTAATATTTTGTCAATTCCTTCCCCTCCCCTCAGGCATATTTGTTCCCCATGCCTGGCAGAGAATAGGTATTTAATAATTACCTGTTTAATGAATTAATGGGCTTTTGGTATATATATATGTCCTGGGGTCAGTATTACTCAGCTCCAGTCCCACTTAAGTTCCTCATCTGTATCCACTGACAGTTCAGGTATCTGTGCCAAATCCCCATCTGTGAGTTCACTTATGTTCTGTGTACTCCTGAAATAAGTACTAAAATGAGAAGTTGATTCTTCCAAGTTCAAAGAATTCCAACAATAAGGGTTGAAATATCAAAAAGGCTTTTGGAGAATCAAATGTCCAGTAAACCAAAGCATCCCATTCCCTGGGGTTTAGTTTTCAGGGTGGTTAAGCAGATCCTCTCCACTGTGCTCAGTAAAACAGAGTCTCAGCCTCAGTTGACAAGTCAGTGTCAGGTCGCTGTCAGCTTCCAGCAAGAGCAACTTGCATCTTCACTTGTCTACGGAGCCATCCTCCCCTGGGTCCATCATCCATCATGGAGAATCGTTACCATGGGAGGAAGAGATGTTATCTGAAGCAGCATTCAGAGACCCTCTGAAAATCCACAGTGCACCAAAAAGAGACATTTTCATGCTTAAGCCAGTGCAATTAGCCATCCCTATCAGAGTCAGGTTGATAATCTGCCAAAAGCTTTATCCTTCCTCTGGAAGACTTGTGTCTTGCTAGTCAGGGTGGCAGGGCCCTCCACTGGGGACGTACGCAGGTCTGTTTTAAGGTTGTTGATCAGGCTGAGTCTGTGTGTTGCTTCTCATTCAGCTTCTGAGCGCACGGCCATCGCAGAACTGAAAGTACATTGACTCTTGCAGAGTGTTGTTTACTTCTGCTTCTGAATAGCATGACGTGGACATTCGAAACCTTGTGTACAGCGAGGCCCAGAAAGCTCGTGGCTTTGTTCAAAAGCCTGTTCTGATGTTTGTGTGATTTTCTGTTTGATTTTAGGTACTTACTGAAGTGAGCTGGTCAGGTTGTTTTGTGATTCTCTGGCAGGAAAAATAAAATGGAGCTACTCTCTAAATAAACTTGGCCACCTGAACAGCCATCACATTTTGACCCTTGAAGTCCCCTACAGGTAACACACTTGACCCTATTGCGGTTGTGCTATCCTCTGAGTTTCCAGAGCTTAAAGGACACCAGAGAGGTTGACTACATCAAAGGCTAAAGTCAAGAGCAGGTTAGGCTATGATTTTATGAATTTGTGTTGAAGATATTGCTTCAGAGAATAAGAAAACTAAAAATGATGCAGGCAGAGTAGAAGGGTGTTTCACAGTGTTTTTGTTTGCTCACTCACTTTGACTTTTTTTTTAAGGAAGGAAATAATCCCATTTATCCTAAATGTTACAAGACGGCTGCCTAGTAAGTCTCAGTCCACTGAATAGTTTCTTTTCTGCTGCAGTTTAGATGATGGAGGTTTGATCTCATGTTGCTACCTTCTCTTCCTCCAGGTTAGCAAAAGCTAGTGGTTCCCTCATCAGGACCTCTGCTTTTAGCTTTCATCCCTGAGCTATCTCCAGTCCTGTGCTGATTAAATTTTTTTGTGTCAACTTGACTGGGACACGGGGCAGCCATTATTCTGGGTGTGTCTGGGAGGGTGTTTCTGGATGAGATCAGCATTTGAATTTGTAGACTGAGTAAAGCAGATGGTCCTCCCCAATGGGGGTGGGCCTCAGCCCATCCTTTGGAGGCCTGAATAGAGCAAATGGCAAAGTAAGGGAGAATTCATTCTCTGCCAGGTTGTGAGTGGGGACATTGGTCTCCCGCTCTCAGACTGGAACGTACACCATCAGCTTTCCTGGTTCTCAGGCCTTTGGGCTTGGACTGGACGTGCACATTGGCTCTCCTGGGTCCTCAGCTTGCAGAAAGCAGATCATGGGACTTGTCAGTCTCCTTAGTTCATAAGCCAATTCCTTATGATAAATCTTCATCTCTCACTCTATATATACACACATGTATACACACACAAACAGGCATACATATATTTACAGAATATGCAGAAATGAGGGTGTGAAGGTGGGAGCTGCAGCAGCCATCTTGTACTATTACATGAAAGGAACATGTAGAGAAAGGTGTATGTACTTTTACACAAAAGGTGTACATATAGCTACAAGGGAGAAGGAGCCTGCTTTCCTGATGATCATGGGGCTGCCATATCAGCCCTGGTCCACCCACCTGGACTTTTACATGACTGACAAATAAAATAACTTTGAAGGTCTGCCATAGTTTTGAGTCTCTCTGCTCTCTGTTATGGCATATATTCAAACTAATACATGTAGAGAATGTTTTTATCAAGGTATTGATTTCTTATCTTACTGGAAATAGACACTAGGGTCTAGGAAGGTAGAATCGTATGAGGGTAAATGGTGCAAGGAAGACTTATATTCAATTCTGGCTCCATCATTTGCTGGATCTGTACACTTGAGCAGGGTACTGAATCTCTCTCTGCCGCAATTTATCTCATCTGTGAAATGGAGTTACAGTAGTACCTAGTTCACAAGGTTTATATTGGATCGTACGAGACTGTATGAGAAGACTGCTCCATACACAGTAACCATCCAATGGATATTTGCTATAATTACTAGTTTTCAACTCCTTTTGTACTGGCTATCAAACATGCCTTATTAAATAATTTGGTCTCTTAAGTATAGTGGTGCCCTCTCTGTACGGCCAATTTCCATTTTAGATCAAAAGATTAACATTCTAATATTTAAATAAACCATTTGTTAGTTTGGATAGTGTGAAAAAAATAAGCTATAGTATCTCCCGCGAAGATGAGGATCAAGCCACGGACTAGGCGATTTTCTACTGAATCAACATTATTGTGGATAACAATGATACCAAAAAGATGATAATAATAAAAGTAATAATAATAAGTAAAATTGATTGAGGACTTTTATGTGCCAGACTGTGTACTGTCTTTTTTTTTTTTTTTTTTTTTTTTGCGGTATGCTGGCTTCTCACTGTTGTGGCTTCTCCCATTACGGAGCACAGGCTCCGGACGCGCATGCTCAGCGGCCATGGCTCACGGGCCCAGCCGCTCCGCGGCACGTGGGATCTTCCCAGACCGGGGCATGAACCCGCGTCCCCTGCATCGGCAGGCGGACTCCCAACCACTGCGCCACCAGGGAAGCTCGTGTACTGTCTTTTTAAATGCATTAATCTCCTACAATTGTATAACATGGATATTATTATACTCATTTGAAGGATGAGAGAAAGCGAGGTCAAGTTAGTCATGTTCTTTGCTCCATAGCACATAGCCATTAGGGATTAGATGAGGAATCTAAACTCAGTTATTATTATTATTATTTTAAATTCCAAAGCCTATTTATTTGCCATTATTTCACCCTGAACTCTTTGAACTCTTGTGTAAGGAAGCATTCGGTCTGTCTACAGCGTTTCCATTTAATTTATTTGGATAAATATACTCGTTTCACACTTTTATGTTTATTAGAGATTTTTGAGATTGATTCTAGGCTCATTATTTTACACTATTTATTAAGTACACCCTTTTTTAAAAAAATAAGAATGAAAGTACTTTAACTTGGGATTTGAGTAAGATGAAGAGAGTCTTCTTTTTCTTTAAATCTAGTAGGTGACAGGTTGATTGTTTTTTAGGATATTGTAACATATATTTAATAAGACAGGTGATGTCCTCATAGGAAACAGAAACATAAGGAGGGTGGCAAGCTACTTCTAAACTCTGAGTCTCAGTTTCCCCACCTGAAAAAGTAAATTTGGTTGAGCTAGATCATCACCAGCTATTCTAATTATATTACTTAAGTGGGACCTCATTCTCTCCTCCATCTCAGATTTCTACCTTCCTTCTTTCCCTAAATTAGTCATATTAAAATACTTTGCTTAACTTTAATCACCCTGAATGGGCCATCTGCTTCTCTGTTTCATCAAAAAGCAGAATTTGATCATGGCTGCTAGAGAAGAATTTTGCATTATTTATATTATAAGCAAATGAATCTGACATTTATACCACTGTGGCCTTAATTCTCCTAAATCTTGTCTTATATATGAAATGTGTATGATATGTAGGGTCTTAGAAAGCTCTTAAGAAGGTTTCCACAGTTGAACAAATCTCTTTGATCTTCTCGGGACTTGAAAGCTTCAAGTGTAGAATACATGAATATCTTTGAAGTTCTCTAAATTACAGGTAATTCAAATCAAGTCTCAGGATTTTAATATGATTAATGAGTGATGTGTATATCAGGTAGATGTCATTTAACTGTTACTGCAGTACACTGAATCTACCAAATTAATCCTGTGAATATTTAGTTATTATACAGGATTACAAAAAGACTCTCCTTGTAGAGTCAACTGTAGAAAATATGATACATGTAAATTTATGTTTAGACAATTCGGTGTCATTTGAAAAATGATTGTTTCTTTTGTAATGCAGTCATTTAAATAATTCACATAACTTCATATGATAAGTTTAATTCTATCTAGTTTATTTAATAGCCCTCACTTAGAGAATAAGAGTTTACTGAGAACCAGTCCTGAACAGAATCTTTTGCAAGATTCTGCACATATTTGTTAAATGGACTGTGAAGCAGGTAGAAAAGGGAAGAGATTAACAAAAAGAATTTGTCGACTCTGTCCTTCAAGTACTTGTAAGAGATGAGGAGAAAGCCATGTGGCAAACAAAATGGCAGAGAAATATTATAAAGAAATATATAAATATGTGTAAAATAAACATAAGTATTTGACAGATGTAAATAAATTCACGCTTGTATGTGATTTAAATTTTCAAAAGATAAATGAAGAAAGAAAGAGAGGAAGAGGGGAGAGTGAGGAAGGAAAGAAAGGAGGCAGGCAGGCAGGAAGGATCATTCAGTCATTCACACCAGAGTCATACTCTGTTCTGGGGTTGATGACGCTGTCCTGGGAAACATTTCAGAAAGAGCTCCTTGCCTACATGTTACCCAAAGGCTGAACTTAGGAAGTGGACAGTGCTTACTTTTTGATGTGTTTTCTTGATTCCCTCTTCCCTCTTCTCTCATTTCTTCATCCTTAGAGTAGATTTTCTATTCATGCTGAAATTCATAAATCCATTACTTTGAAATATCCTTGGATCTTGTATAACCAAGGACTAAAAGCGTTCTTGATGAGCTGAAAAATATTTGGAAACAAGTCCAGTAAAGAATCTAACAGATCCTGGGCTTCCCTGGTGGCGCAGTGGTTGGGAGTTCGCTTGCGGATGCAGAGGACATGGGTTCGTACCCCGGTCGGGGAGGATCCCACATGCCGCGGAGCGGCTGGGCCCGTGAGCCATGGCCGCTGAGCCTGCGTGTCCGGAGCCTGTGCTCCGCGACGGGAGAGGCCACGGCGGAGAGAGGCCCGCATACCGGAAAAAAAAAAAAGGTCCTTAAAAATATGTTAAATAAATGAATACGCTGGTGATTCATTTTGGGGGTTAATTTCCTATTGGAACCTATGCAATGACAGACACAAAATTCTGAATGTACTTCTGCAGGTTACTGCTTTTGGTCTTTAGGTTAGTGAGAGAATGAGGGCATAAACATCACCTGGTATGCGTGCGTGTGTGTGTGTGTGTGTGTGTGTGTGTGTGTGTGTGTGTGTGTGTAAGATCAGTAATGTGAAGAGGTCTACAACATTGGTCACAGAGGAGAGAACAGAGCAATCTTGAGTTGGCAGCCAAATAGGAATGGGAGGGCTCATTTTTGAAATCCTGATCATATTACCACCATATGTATTTTCTTCTTACTTGCAGCCACTGTGGGAGATCTTTCTTGGTTTCCAATTTTTCTGTTTTTGTGACCCTTAACCACTTTAGTAACAGCATTTTTCACATGCTAGCAAGTTAGGACTAGAGAGTGAAAGCTGGCTGGAAAAAGAACATTTGAACCATAATTTTCTAGATTACACAGACTTCTGCAAAGAGCAGGGGGAGAGAACTAGCATTTTAAAGTTATTTTTCCGTATTTGCTATTTATTCCATTTTATCGTACATAAAGTTTTATCTCCCAGTGGGAACCCCAACAGTGGTCCTTAGATCCTGTCCTGGCAAACATTTCCACTGACCTTCCTCCCAGTATCTGTGTCTTGTACAATCTGAGCCCCAGGCTGGGAGTCAGAAGAAACAGCAGATTTTGTTCAGGTGTTTTTGTTTTTTCTTTAAATCTCAAGTAAGGTTCAAGTGCATCGCTCTGAGCTCCTGCCCATGCTGCGTTGAAAGCATAAAACAATGCAAAGGGTCACAATTGATATGTAAGTCATGGACAGGGGAGGGCAGGACGATAGGGAGATTTGTTTTTCTCTTTGTATTGCCTGAATTCTTGAGAGGCACAAGAAAGAATCCTGTGACAGAGCTCTTGTTAGTCCAACAGGCTGACCAGTCTTTCTATATATTTATTCCCAGCATTTATGAAATAAGATCATCTTTGAAAGCACTCAAGCAGTTGATTTTTTTTTCTTTTTTTCTTTTTTTTTGCGGTACGTGGACCTCTCACTGCCGCGGCCTCTCCCGTCGCGGAGCACAGGCTCCGGACGCGCAGGCCCAGTGGCCATGGCTCACGGGCCCAGCCACTCCGCGGCATGTGGGATCCTCCCGGACCGGGGCGCAAACCCGTGTTCCCTGCATCGGCAGGTGGACTCTCAACCACTGCGCCACCAGGGAAGCCCAAGCAGTTGATTTTTTTAAAACAAAAATTAAATATATATTTACTGCGTATTTCTTGTCCTTTTATTTTTTAGTTGATTTGGATATTTTCATGTATGGTGAAGATCTGAAGATGTATTTCTACAACCAAATAAAAAGAAAGGAAATACACTTAAATTAAATGAATGTTTAAATACTGCTTATGGTGATCAACTCTAATCCAAACACTTAAATTATTTTCATGATAGACTGACTTTTTTCACTCTTTATGAAGATGTTTAGTTTTCTGTATGTAGCCCTCATTGACTCTTAACAGCAAGATGCCGCTGCACTTGTATTTGTAAGTGTTGTGGACAGGCTGCCTGGGAGAAGGGAAAATGGCAACGGGAAGAGAAGGTAGAAACATTCTGAGGGCTAAGTTTTGACATTTATGTTTCTGTGGAGTTTATTATTATTGACTATGGAGGTATACTTTACATACAATCCAATGTCCTCATTTAAAGTGTATCGTTTAATGAATTTTGATAAAAACACAACTGCAGTCAAAATACGGACTGTTTCGATGACCACAGAAGATTCCTTTGCCACTTCCCAGTCAACTCCCTTCACATTGCAGCTCCTAAGCAACCATTGACCTGCCTTCTGTTATTATAGATTCGCTTTGTCTTTTCTAGAGTTTCAAGTAAAGGTAACAGTATATGCTCTTTTGAGACTGGTTTCTTTCACTCTACACAGTGAGTTTGAGCTTTAGTCATGTTGCATATATTTGTAGTTTGGTCCTCTTTTGCTGAGTATTACATCATTGTATATACATATGACACCATTTGTTTATCTGTTTACCTGCTGATAGACATTTGGATTGTATCCAGTTTGGAGATATTATGAGTAAAGCGGCTATGAACATTTGTGTGCAAGTCTTTGTATGGACATATAGTTTCATTTCTCTTGGGTAAATACCTAGGTGTGGAATGACTGGATCATATGGGAGATATATGTGTAACTGTTAAAGAAACTGCCAAGCTGTTTTTCATAGTGGTTGGACTTTTTCACATTCCTACCAGCAAAGCTTAAGCGTTCCAGCTGCTTCACATCCTTGTCAGCATTTGGTATGGTCAGTTTTTCTAATTTTAGCTATTCTTATACGTATAAAGTGAGAGCTTATTATAGTTAAATTTTATGTTTTCCTGATCAATGTTGAGCATATTTTCATGTCCTTATTGGGTATTCAGATTTCTTACGTTGTGAAGTGTAAGTTGGAATCTTTTTGTGCTTTTAAGTAAGTTGTCTGCTAATAGAGATAGGAGCTTTCTTCCTATATTTTATTTTTTTAACATCTTTATTGGAGTATAATTGCTTTACAATGGTGTGTTAGTTTCTGCTTTATAACGAAGTGAATCAGTTATACATATACATATGTTCCCATATCTCTTCCCTCTTTCATCTCCCTCCCCCCCACCCTCCCTATCCCACCCGTCTAGGTGGTCACAAACCACCGAGATGATCTCCCTGTGCTATGCGGGTCTTCATATATTTTAGATACAAGTTATTTCTCTTATATGTGCTATATATATTTTCTCTCAGTCTATGATTTGTTGCTTTTTATGGTGTCTTTTGAAGAGCAAATATTCTAATTTTGATCAAATCCAATATATAATTTTTCTATAATTTTTGTGTTTTTTGTGCCTACCTCGAGATCACAATATTTCCATCCAGAAGTTTTATAATCTTAATCATTACATGTAGATCTGTGATTAATTATTGTGTAGAATTAATTTTGTGTAGAGTGAGGTAAAAATTGACAACAATTTCTAGTTGTTCCAACATCATTTATGGAAAAGACATTCCTTTTTCCATGGGTCATTTGTGAAAAATAAATGTGTAGATATATTTCTGGATTCTAGATTCCGTTCCATATGTCTGTTTTTACATCAATATAACACTGTCTTGATTACCATAGCCTTAAAGTAGGACTTGAAGTTAGAAACATGTCTTTAAACTTTGGACTTCCTATTAAAAAAATGTTTTGCCTCTTCTAGGTCCTTTGTATTTTCAACTAAATTCTGGAATTGGCTTGTCAATTTGTGCAAAAATGTCCAATAGGATTTTACTTGGGACTGCATTGTTATCTTAGCAATATGGACTCATTTCAATCCATGAAAGTGGTATACCTCCCCATTTATTTAGGTTTTTAAACTTTTTAAACCAGGGTGTATAGTTTCAGTAGTTTTCACGTATTTGTTAATTTTATCCCTCATGTGTTCATGTTTTTGGTTGTCACTGTAAATTGAATTATTGATTTGATTTTAATTACAAGGGTTTCATGTGTTGTAGTATATACAAATGCAGTTTGTATATACTTTGTATACGTGTATCGTTGCTTGTTGATCTTCTCCCCTGCAACCTTGTTAAACTCACTTATTAGGTCTAGTAGCTTTCAAAGATTTCTTAGAGTGTTTTTCATACACTGCCATGTTGTCCAAGAATAAAGGTAACTTTACTTCTTCCTTTCAAATCTTATATCTTTCCCTTCTTTTAATTCGTTTATTACACTGGTTAGAATCTCTAGTATAATATTGAATAGAAGGAGTGAGAGCAAGCATTCTTTTTTTACTCCTGATATTAGGGGGAAAGCATTCAGTATTTCACCATTAAATATGATGTTAGGCATTGTTTTTTCTCAAAAAACCTTCTATTTTTCTTCTGTTTCTGGTTTGAAAGGGTCCTTCTTATATTTCATTTTGCATGCTCATGAATTGCAGTATAGTTTTAAAATGAAAATGCACATATATATAATAAAATATTTCATACAATAGATGTCATATTTTTTAAGTGTTTTAAGAGATAAACATGTAAAGGAGAAAAAAAATTTTTTTCTTTTTTTGTGTCCGTATGAGATAATGGATGTTAACTAAACTTATTGTGCTAATTATTTCATGATATATGTAAGTCAAATCATTATGCTGTACACCTTAAACTTAGACAGTGATGTATGTCAATGATATCTCTATAAACAGAAAAAGAATGTAGAGTAAATGAGATATGGTCCCAATTTACATGATTAACAGTTCTGCATATTCAAAAATGTGAAACAAAAACCAAAAAAAGCCCATAAAAATTGACCAAAAGTCCTCTTCATGGGAAGGACTCCCAAACCACCTCATCAGATTCTTTTCTTCCAAGACTGGTTCTTTCACTTTAAATAAAACCATCACCACCATTACCACCATTCTATCAATGCAACCACCTTCACCACAACTATCCTTGGATCCCAAGGCACACTGATCCTCCTTCGACACTCACAAGGTAAAACATTTTTCCATTGATTTTGCCTTTGAAAGTTGAGCTTGGCTGGAACTTTTTAGAAAGTCTCATGAAATACCTAGAAAAACTCTAATAAAATCAAAACAGGGTCTCTAAGAGAACCAGACATTTTCCGGGACATCTTTCCTTGGTTTATCTTTTCTTAACTTCAGAATACTACTTCATGGAGATTGCCCTCTTAACATTCTCCAATACAGATCTGCCTCTAAGACATCTTTCCTCTTCATAGTCAGGAAGGAGAGGTTCCCTTTCTGTGGTTTCTCCCTCTCAAGGCCAAGTTCAAGCTGAAGGATGAGTCTCTTCTTCAGGAAGGTGAGGAAATAGTGAGTGACCTTCCCCTACATTGAGATGTCCACAACAAATTCTCATAACTGGACTTGGTCCTGGCAGACCCAGAATCTTGTTACTACCAATAGCAATAGTTTTCAAATAATAGTTCATATACACCACAAATAGCAGAGAGGTAGTTCACTTTCAGTGTGCCATGACCAACTCTAGAATGGAATCTTTTTTCAAAATGCATTCTCTTGTACATCGGGAAATTCAAATTTACTTATTCATTTGCTGGCAGACAGAAGACATGATCTGGAAAAGAATGATAAATTATCAGGTTAATTTTTTTTTCCCTCCGTGAAAAATGAAGGTAGGGAACAGAAGAGTGTCCTGGAAATCCAACAAAGCAGAAAAAACAAATGCAGGGTGTTACCTTCCACCGGAGGTTTGTTGAAGCAGAGGAAGGTCTTTCAAAAACTGTGACAACTCAGTTCTTTCAGGTGGTAAAAATCAAGCCCACTTTATACCACTTTTGCTTTTCTGTTATTTGCATTAGCACATGGGTATGTAGGGTTTCATTTGCAAATAGGCACCACCAGTTTAAATTTGAGAAAAATAAAAATGTAGTAGCAACTGAAATTTTAATATGCATATAAATTATCACAATAAGGAAAGACTTCTATAGTTGTGAAAAGCTCAATTAAAAAGCTGTGAAGCAATGACTCAGGCCAACTTTGATAAATCAATTTATAGAACGTTCCCAGCCAGAGCTGGCTCCTGTTTGGTCAGGAGAGTTTTTATCTCTGACTTATTTGAAGTTGAAGCCAGCAGTGCTCAGGATTTGAATGACCCCCTAATGTTTCTCCACATTGAAGCAAAGCCTGCAGCTATCCACAGATGGACCAGGTTCTGTATAGTAGCAGTCACAAAATAGTTTACAAGCGTGATTTTTTTTTTTTTTTTCTGTGCAGACTGCTAGGCAAGTCTTTCTTTTCATCTCACAGTCACTTCATGCAGGGTTCCTACCTCCATAGCTTATTGTCTGTCCAAAGCTTTTGCTCAAAGACTATTGATTTACACAAACTCCCTGTGAATAATAATAATTTTAATAATGAATAGCATTTATTGAGCATTTCCTAAGTCCTAAGCATTTTCAATGAGTTGCTTTGTTTCATCCTTACAGCAGTTCTGTGCAGTATGTATTCTATTATTCCTTCTTCTCAAAACAGGAAACAGGCTTAGAGAGGATGAGCAACTTCCCTATAGACACTCAGCAAGTGACAGATTCAGGATTTGAACCCAGTGGTCCAACACCAGAGCCTGTGCTCCTAACTGCTGCACCACACTGTGTGTGCCGAAGAAATGGGTCCTGGAGTTTCCAGTTCATCCAGAATCAGGAAGGTCATTATTTCCAAAGTAGTGGAGTAAATTACTGGAATTATGATAGATAGATAGATAGATACACACACATATATACATATATATAGTGTATATATCTTCATAGAACTAGACATGAAATAATACTTCTACAGTAGCCCGCTGCCTCTGTCACTTCCTCTGACTTTCAGGCAATGTCTTTGCATGGACTGGTGTCTGTATCATGACTTTCTTTTCTTCTTTCCATGGTCAGGTGGTTCACTTCTGTACAGATTTTGGGTTCAGGTAGAGCCCTTCATAAGCTTTGGTATAGGTAAGATAAACAAAGGAAAACTGTTTTCCTCTCTCTAATATATAAAACATTTAAAATTAGGGATTCTTGAGGTTTGGGCATGAACTGCAAGGTCTCTGCATGAGGCTTAGTAAAGGATGAGCTAGCCCTTTTCCATCATCCTTACACCCCTCCCCCTCACTTCCTGTTTCTTACAGACGTGGCCAGTAATGAGGGTGGGGGACCAACCATCCCACCTGGGCAAAATTTCTGAAAGTAGTGTTTTTTTTAAAGACTGTAAGTCACATAGAGAGTGTAGTCAAAGGGTATTATATTTTTAAAACTGTTTGCCTTCTCTAATGGTAAAACTTGGCAATGTTTCTGGATGGTGACGTTTACAAAAACTTTGTGAAAATCTCTTAGAGTCAGTCTTGACAGGAGACTGGATTCCCTTGAAATAGACATTATGTGTTCAGTGAACTCACCAATTTGTGCCTATCTGTAGGTACAAAATAGACATTATGCCAGGACTTAGGGGCCACAGCTGGAAGGAAATAGAGAAATTGGGCATAAAAATTACTTAAAAATATGACATGAGGCTGTTCTCTTGGGTGCAAGGTAGAGCCAGTTTTATTCTGTTTGCTCATAGGCATCTCCCCGTCCTCTGTAAGCTTCCCTTCTCTACTAGTCGGGGTTCTCCAGAGGAACAGAGCCAATATGATGTGTGTATCTAGACAGATTTATTATAAGGAATTGGTCATTCCTTGTATTCAATTATGGAAGCTGGCAAGTCCAGAATCTGCAGGGTGGGCAGGCAGGCTAAGGACCCAGGAAAGTAGATGTTCTGGTTTGAGCCTGAAGGCAGCCCGTGATACAGGTGAAGTCCAAAGACCATCGGCTGGAGAATTCTCTCTTGCTCTCTTTTTATTCTGTTCAAGCCTTCAACCGATAGGATGAGGCTCACCCACGTTGTGGTGGGCAATTGCCTTCCGTCAAAGTTCACTGATTTACATGAATCTCAACCAAAAATGCCCTCACAGAAACACCCAGAATAATGTTTGCCCAAACATCTGGGCACCCCAGGACTCAGCCAAGTTGACATATAAAGTCAACCCTCACACGTTCTAAGGCAGAGGAGTACACTTGTCATCTAACAGTACCTTGAACACCGGCCAAACACAACAACCACAAAACGGTACGTTCACACATTTTCCAAAAGGAAACCCTTCAGCCAACACTACCTGCTCTCTTCCACCTGGGCTCATACGATGTCCACCCTGCCTTCCCTGCCCTGTGTAGGATGATCAATCAGATTATGATTGGTGGCTCTGCTCTGGGCACTGCTTATAATGCCTTTTAAAGACACTGATGCTTTCTTTCACTTTGTTGTTCTATATGTCTCTGAGCCCTAGAGCAGGAGCTTACATTCCAATATCCCTGTTCAGGGCAGGGGTACAGAATGGGGCGATAGACAGCTGTTAGTGCAGAGGGATTTACAGACCACTTATCAAATAGCTCCCCAGGACCCAGATTTCTTCTCATAAGGAGATAAGCTGAAGGAGGTTTGGATCTAGCTTCCTGGGACCCCTGCCCTTCTCACCACTTCCTCTCCTGCCCTTACTCAGCCAGTGTTATAAAGTCAGTTGGCTGGAGGATGGTTACACAGTCGAGATGCAGTTGAAAGCAGAAAAGGTTTTCTCTCGAGTCTCTGTTTCCAAATTCTGTATTTTCATGGATGTTTCTCCATCCTGCTTCCTGACTCATCCCTCTCTTGCAGTCCATGGCTTTCTAGGGTCCCACACTGTGGTACCCCCCTAGGCCATGAGGTCCACAGACCCCAGACATACTCCTTACTCTGTCGCCATTAGCATATATCTGTGCTGTGTGTCATTCTGCCAGGGTGGTGTTCCCAGCTGGGCCATGGACAAATGGATTCAAAAGGAGGTGTTAATAGCATCTAACAGCTCTGATGCCCTTCCTAGATAATACATAGAAGGGCTGTCTTCAACCTGGCTTTGCCTGTTTGTATCTCTCTACTTTTTAATATTAGAAAGTATATTATTTTTGGTTTTGGATGAAATCTCTACCCAGTTTCCCTTTCATCCAGTATAATTTAGCATAAATCTTTTGAGTGCTGAAAGCATATCGGCCATCACCATACTGAGGGCTGATTGGGCTCTGAAGGTGGGAACACAGAACCACACCATCAAGAAGCTTTCACTCGAAAGGGAAATGCAGACGTGTATACACAAATCTCTAATCCGAGGGAAGGATCAGTGCCGTATTAGAGTTACAAATTGCTTGAGAGCCCTGAGGAAGGAGTAATTAATTCCAGCTGGGATGAAATCTCCAGTTTTATATGTTCAATTGACTACAGCCTAAAGTATGAGAAAATATCTGCCAGATAAAGATATAACTATTGCAGAGCTGCTCCCTTTCCATACACTAAATATGCAGTTGTTGAAAAGACACAGTCTTTAGTCCTAGTGACTGGAAATGGTCTCCCCAACTTCCTGGGTAATTCATACTAGTTATTCAGGTCAAACCTCCTGTTTAAACAATAAAAACAGAATGCTGGGTTAAAGCCACTACCACCACCAACAAAAACAAAACCCATTTTTTTAAACAACATTGACAAGCTAAAAATATAGTGGCTAGCTGCCAGGGCAGTTTTGGAAAGATAACCTGAATCAGATATGTGAGTAGAATATTCAAGCACCAAAGCCCTTTGTCTTGGGGCATCTGTCCATGCTGTGCACTTAGGTTTTATCTGCAACCCGCAGGCTAACCTGCAGCTAGCCTCTTCAGCTGTGCACCTACACACCCCTGGCCTGATTCCCTTCACCTCCTCCACTGCCATGTATGCACTAGTGAGGAGACCCTGCAGACACAGGAATGCATGCCCTCAACCAGGGTCTCACAGCTGCCAGTGTGCCAGAATTTGGCCCTGGCCCTAACTGCTGGCCTACCTGCTGGCCCCCACCACTATGTAGGTTCTGAAACTGGCCCCTGCTACTACACAACCACCCGCAGCTAGCCACCACAGCTGGTATGTGTAAACTACCAGCTCCAGCCAACACTGCTGCCTGCACTGATCCCTAATCACTGGATCTGAACTTGCTGCTGAGAACCCCAACAGCCCTGGCAGCCACTGTGGATACCCTACAGAGCTACCAAGGACCACACCGTTGTTGATGCTGTGGACCCCAGCAGCTTGTGCTGATGATACATCAGACCACCCCAGACCTGGAGCCATCACACACCTCTGCTCTTAGTGCCCTCCACCACTAGACCCTGGGTCACAGGATACTCCAGTATGTTCCACCTCCAAGTGAAGGTCTTTTCTTACTGAAGTCAGTCCATAAAGTTGGGAAGAGGTGACAGCTTCTTCAAATGTGCAGATACCTATGCAAGGCTATAGGGATCACAAAAAAATCAGGAAAATGTGACACCACTAAAGGAACACAGTAATTCTCCAGTAACTGACCCCAAAGAAATGGAGATCTGAGAATTCCCAACAAAGAATTCAAAATAATGATTTTAAAGATGCTCAGAGAGCTACAAGAGACACAGATAAACAATTTAATGAAATCAGAAATATAAGAACAAAATGAAAAGTTCAACAAAGAAATAGAAAACATAAAAAGACTAAACAGAAGTTTGGAGCTGAATGCAGTGACTGAATTGAAGAATTTAACAAAGAGTTTCAACAGCAGACTTGACCAAACAGAAGAAAGAATCAGTGAGCTTGAAAACAGATTATTTTAAATTATCCAGTCAGAAGACCAAAAGGAAAAAGAATGAAAGGGAAAAAAAGTTTATGGGATTTATGGGACACCATCAATAAAACAATTTATGCATCATTGGAGTCCAGAAGGAGAGGGAACTTATTTAAAGATAAAATGTCTAAGAAATTCCCAAATCTGGGGAGAGACTTAGACATCCAAGTTCATGAAGCTAATAGGTCACCCCCTAATTTCAATCCAAAATGAACTTCTCCAATATACATTATAATAAAATTGTTTAAAATCAAAGATAAGGAGAGAATTCTTAAAGCAGCAAGAAAAATTCTCTCATACAAAGGAACCACCATAAGGCCATCAGTGGATTTCTAGCAGAAACCTTGCAGGCCAAGTGTGAGTGGGATGATATAGTCAAAGTGCTAAAAGAAAAAAGAAAAGCAAGAATACTTTACCCAGCAAAGTTGTCCTTCAGAAATGTAGGTGAGATAAAGACTTTTCCAGACAAACAAAATCTGAGGGAATTCACCACCACTAGCCTGCATTTCAAGAAATACTGAAAGGAGTTCTTCAAACTGAAATTAAAGAATGCTGATTAGTAACTTGAACACATGTGAAAGTATACAACACAATGGTAAAGGTCAGTATATAGTCAGATTCAGACTCCTCTAATACTGCAATACGGTGGTGTGTTAACTCTAGTATAAAGGTTAAAGGACAAAAGTATTAAAAATAGCCATAGTTATAATAATTTGTTAAGAGATACACAGTATAAAAATATGCAAATTGTAACATCAAGTATGTGTATGTGGGGGGGTAAAAGAATAAAGTTATTGTATGCAATAGAAGTTAAATTGTTATCAGCTTAAAATAGACTGTTTTATATATATATATATATATATATATATATATATATATATATATACATATATAATGATGTTTCAAGTAAGCCTTAGGGTAACCACTAAATAAAAACCTATAGTAGATACAGAAAAGATACAGAGAAGGGAATTAAAGTATACCACTGTGGAAAGTCATCAATTCACAAAGAAAGACAGCAAGAGAGGAAGAGGGAACAAAGGAACTATAAAACAGCTAGAAAACAATTAACAGGATGACAGTAGCAAGTCCATACCTATCAATCATTACTTTAAATGTAAATGGACCAAATTCTCCAATCCAAAGTCACAGAGCGGCTCCACGGATAAAAAAGCAAGACTCAAATAAATGCTGCCTGAGAGAGACACGCTTCAGCTTCAAAGACACACACAGGCTCAGAGTGAAGGGTTAGGAAGAGATATTCCATGCCAATAGAAACCAAAAGAGTGAAGAAGTAGTTATATCAGACAAAATAGACTTTACATAAAAAACTATTTATAATAGGAGACTAAGATCATTATATAATGATAAAGGTGTGAATTCAACAAGAGGATATAACTTTTATAAATATTTATGCACTTAACATAAGAGAATCAAAGAATATAAATCAAATTAACAGACCTGGAGGGAGAAATAGACAGCAATACAATAATAGCAGGGGATTTCAGTACCCCAGTTTAACAATGGATAGATCATCCAGACAGAAAATCCATAAAGACACATTGGAATTGAACTATACCTTAGACCAAATGAACGTAACAGATAATTCCATCTAATAGCACCAGAATACACATTCTTCTCAAGTGCACATGTAGTATTCCCTAGGATGGGTCATATATGTTAAGTCACAAAGCAAGTCTTAGCAAATTTGAAAAGATTGAATCATACCAAGGATCTTTTCTGACCACAATGGTATGAAACTAGAAGTCAAAGGCAGGAGGAAACTGGGAAATTCACAAATAAGTCAAAATTGAGCAACACATTTCTGAACAACCAACCGTTCAAAGATAAAATCAAAAGAAAAATAAAAAAATATTTTGAGGCAAATGAAAATGGAAGCACAACATAACAAAACTTATGGGATGCAGCAAAAGCAGTGCTAAGATGGAAATTTATAGCAATAATTACCTACTTTAAAAAAAGAAAGATCTCAAATAAACAACCTAACTTTACACCTCAAGGAACTAGCAAAACAAGGCCAGAAAAATAATAGATCAACAAAACAAAAAGTTTAGGGACTTTCCTGGTGGTCCAGTTGTTAAGACTCTGGGCTTCCAATGCAGGGAGCATGGGTTCAATCCTTGGTCAGGGAACAAAGATCCCACAAGCTGCATGGTGAGGCCAAAAAATAAAAAAGTTGAATTACTGAAAAGATAAACAAAACTGACAAACTTTAAGTTAAACTTACCAAGGAAAAAGAGAGTGCTTAAATAAATAAAATTATAAATGAAAGAGGAGACACTACAACTATACCACAGAAATATAAAGAACCATAAAAGACTACTGTGAACAATTATACTCCATCAAACTGAACAACCTAGAAGAAACGTACAACCTAAAATCTTAATAGTGAAGAAATAGAAACTCTGAACAGAACAATAACAAGTAAGGAGATTGAATCTGTAATTAAAACTACCCCAAAATAAATGGCTTCACAGGTGAATTAGGCCAAACATTTAAAGAAGGAAAATGCCAATTCTTCTCAAACTCTCCCCCCAAAATTGAAGAGGAGGTAACACTTCTAAACTCATTTTATGAAGCCAGCATTGCCCTGATTCCAAAAACAGATAAGGATACTACAGGAAAAAAACCTACAGGCTAATATCCCTGAAAAATATAGATACAAAAATTCTCAACAAAGTGTTAGCAAACCAAATTCAACAGCACCGTAACAGGAAAATACACCTTGATCAAGTGGGATTTGTCCCTAGGATGCAAGGATGGTTCAATATACAAAAATCAATAAAGGTGATATACCACATTAATAAAATGCAAACCAAAAATCATATCATCTCAATAGGTGCAGAAAAAGCTTTGACAAAATTCAGCATCCTTTCATGATGAAAACTCTCAACAAATTGCACATAAACATATCTCAACATAGTAAATACCATAAATGACAAACCCACACCTAACATCACACTTAACAATGAAAGGTTGAAAGCTCTCCTTCTAAGATCAGGAGCATGACAAGAGTGCCCATTCTCACCTCTCCTATTCAACATAGTCTTGGAAGTTCTATCCAGGGCAATTAGGCAAGAAAAAGAAATAAAAGGCATCCAAATCAGAAAGAAAGAAGTAAAATTGTCTCTGTCTGCTGATGACATAATCCTGTATGTAGAAAATCCTAAAAACACCACCAACACATTGTTAGAACTAATAAACAAATTCAGTAGAGTTTTAGGATAGAAAATCAACATACAAATACCAGTTGTGTTTCTATACACTAAGAATTAATTAACTGCCTGCAAAAAGAAATTAAGAAAACAATTGTATTTACAATAGTACCAAAAAATAAATAAAATACTGAGAAATAAGTATATCCAAGAAAATAAAAGCTCTATATTGAAAACTATAAGACACTAATGAAAGAAATTGAAGAAAACATAAATAGATGGAAGGATAGCCCCTGTTTATGGATAGAAAGAGTTAATATTGTTAAAATGTTACATTATCCAAAGCCAGCTATAGATTCAATGCAATCCCTGTCAAAATTCCAGTGGTATTTTTCACAGAAAAAAAAAATCCTGAAATTTGTATAGAACCACAAAAGATCTCAAATATCCAAAGAAATCTTCAGAAAGCAAAAGCTGGATATATCACACATCCTGATTTTAAACTATATTTCAAAGCTCTAGTACTAAAAACAGTATGGTACTAGTATAAAAACAGACAGAATGGAACAGAATTGAGAGCCCAGAAATAAACCCTCACATATACAGTACCTAGTATTAGACAAGAGAGCCAAGAATATACAATGGGGAAAGGACAGTCCCTTCAATAAGTGGTGGTGGGAAAACTGGATATTCTCATACAAAAGAATGAAATTGGACCTCACTAAAATTAACTTGAAGTGGATTAAGGACTTAAACATAGACCTGCAACTGTAAAACTCTTAGAAGAAAACACAGGCAGTAAGCTTCTTCACATCAGTCTTGGCAATGATTTTTTGGATGTGACACCAAAAGCACAAGCAACAAAAATAAAAATCAAGAAGTGATACTATGTTAAACTTAAAAGCTTCTGGAAAGCAAAAGCAGCAACCAACAAAATGAAAAAGTGACCTATAGAATGATAGACAATATTTGCAAACCACATATCTGATAGGGGATTAATATCCAAAACAAATAAGGAAGTCATACAACTCAGTAACAACAACAACAGCAACAAAACCCAAACCATTTGATTTAAAAATAAGCAGAGGATTTGAATAGACATTTCTCCAAAGAAGATGTACAAATGGCCAACAAGTACATAAAAAGGTGCCTAACACCATGAATCATGAGGGAAATGCAAATCAAACACACAATAAGATGTCATCTCATACCTGTTAGAATGGTTATTGTCAAAAACGATAAGACATAAATGCTGGTGAGTATGTGGAGAAAAGTGACCCCTCATGCACTGATAGTGGGAATGCAAATTGATACACCCACTATGAAAAACATTATGGAGGTTCTTCAAAAAATTAAAAATAAAACTACCATATGATCTAGTAATCGCACTTCTACATGTATATCCAAAGGAAATGAAACCACATGTTGAAGAGAGATTTGCACTCCCACCTGCATGGCAACATTATTCACAATAACCAGACGTGGAGAAAATCTAAGTGTACATCAGTGCATGAACAGATTAAAAAAATGTGGTGTAGGGCTTCCCTGGTGGTGCAGTGGTTGAGAATCTGCCTGCCAATTCAGGGGACACGGGTTCGAGCCCTGGTCTGGGAAGATCCCACATGCCGCGGGGCAACTAGGCCCGTAGCCACAACTACTGAGCCTGCGCGTCTGGAGCCTGTGCTCCGCAACGAGAGGCCGTGACAGTGAGAGGCCCGCGCACCGCGATGAAGAGTGGCCCCCGCTCGCCGCAACTAGAGAAAGCCCTTGCACAGAAACGAAGACCCAACACAGCCAAAAATAAATAAATTAATTAATCTTAAAAACTGTGGTGTATATTTACACAATGGAATATTATTCAGGTATAAGAAGAAGGAAATCTGCTATTTGGGACCACACTGATGGACCCTGAGGGCGTTATGCTAAGTGAAATAAGTCAGACAGAGGAAGACAAAATACTATATGATCTCACTTATACATGGCATCTAAAAACATCGAACTCATAGAAATAGGAGTTTGCTAGGGATTGGGAGTTGGGAGAAATGGAGAGATGTTGGTCAAAGGGTACAAACTTTCAGTTAAAAGATCAATAAGTTCCAGGGATCTAATGTCCACCACGGTGAGTCTAGTTAACAATATTGTATTGTATGCTTGAAAGTTGCTCTGCGAGTAGAGCTCAATGTTCTCCCCATAACAGCAAGAACAAAATGGTAATTATGTGAAGGGAAGGATGGGTTAACTAACTTTATTGTGGTAAACATTTCTCAATATATACATGTATCAAGTCATCGCATTGTACATGTTAAATTTACACGTTATAGGTCAATCTTCTTTTAATAAAGCTGGGAAAAGAGAACCAACAGAAACAGCAGGTGTTAGAAAATACATAATGCAAGGGTTAGAATTATCATATGTAGATGTTGAACAACTCAGCTTACGATACTACAGATGAGAACTACTGAGCATCATCTATTTTATGTTTTGGGGTAGAAAGAATAAATAATGTGAATATAAATTTTCTATAAATGAATCTATATCATTATGTAATCTAAATCAAAATTCCAATTTTAAATCGGGAAAAGAAGGCTATCTATAAATGTATATATATGTACATATAAATATAAATTAAATATGTATACATATACACATATGTATGTATGTTTATATATGTGTGTGTGTGTATATATGGAACAGTGCTGCAGGAATATATGGAAGTTAGTATGTGACAAAAGAGGTCTTTCAAATCAGTGGAGAAAGATTGAGTTTGTTTATTAGATGAAGTTGGTACAATTGACAAACCATTTGTTGTTTTCAGAGAGAAAATATTGTTTCTCTTTCTTGCACTTTTACATAAATGAATCAAGATGGCTTAAAATTTTTAAAAAGTTGTTTTTGTTTATTATTCTTATTTATTATTACATGTTTTATAAATTTTTTTATAACCTTGGGGTTTGGGAGAATTTTCTAAGCATGAAACAAATATTAGAACAGGGAGAATCTTTTATAGATGTTACTGTATAATAAATTAAAAAGTCAGAAACAAATTAAAACAGGAAAAATAAAAGTTTGCCACATGTATAACAGACAAGGGGTTATATCAATAATCTATAAAAGCTTTTTCTAATTAATGAGAAAAAGATATGCATATCAACAGGAATTTTTTAAAAGAAGAAATAGAGGTACTTGATACACATAAAAGTAATATTCAAGTTCAATCAAAACATTTTATAGATTGGCAGAATATAAAATGTTGGGTTGGTGGCAGTGTTGGGATATGGTCATTCTCATTCTCATTCTCATTGATGTAGTGACAGAAGCCATCTAGGAGTCACTTAGGTGATATATATCAAATTGTTAACTATACACATACTTTGCTCCAGGCATCCTGCTTCTAGGAATCTGAATCCTATGGGGATACCTGAAGGCATGTGCAAAAACCTATGTGCACAGATGCTCATAGCCAGGTCATTTATAATAGGGAAAACTAAAAACTAATCTACAATCAATATTCTTCTTTAAATAAGTTAGGGAAAACTTTCAAAATCTTTCTCTTTCAGTGTCCATTATATAATGTTTAATATATCAAGCAGGCTACCAAATACCATCAATATTAAATAATACTTTTAGAAATTGTATTACTCTGTGCATTAATATCCATGTGTGTAAAAATGTCCAGATGATGTATCTAAAGTGTTAGTAATGTGCTTAGGTAATGAGATTTTATCTATTTTTTCTTCTTTTATACTTTGTTATATGATTTATTTTTTCCCTCACAGTGAGCATGTCTTGCTTTTATATTTGGTAGAAGAAAATTTAAAGTTAAATAATAAAGCAGAAAATTAGAATTAGGGCTTTAGGAGGTGGACCACAGTTATCTGGAAAATTCATATCACTCTTGTTCGTTAACAATGGTTAAATTAACAAAGCATTATTGTGTCTTGTGTGTATAGAACCAGTTACTGAAATAAAAAATAATGTTCTTATAAGAAATATTTTCAAGTCAATATCAGGTTAACAGCCCCCAAATATTTCTTGACTTTTTTCTTAGGAGAATCACTTCAATTAAAGACCTCCCAGAACGTTTTGCATATTCTTCTCCTCAAGTATATGTAATTGTCTGGTTTGTATCAAGGTTCATTGTGTTGTGTCTTTCTATGTTACTGAAATATCACCTCTTCACCTAGTACATGAATAAATAATACAATATGTAATAAATTTCCCCACTGTATTCTATGTTAAGGCATTTGCCTTGAAGCTGAAATGTACTGTTCAGGGAAGCGGAAGGTGGATTCCACCCAGAACAAAGCAGTCTCTGTAGTCTTTAAGTTTCAAAGCAGAGTTTTTAAAGTTTTAAAGTCCATACCTAGATACTAGTCTAAAATTCATGCTTCTGATTTTCAGTAGCCAAGTTTCATTGGGAGCTGGGGTTTCTATACTAAAAGCCAAGCCAGAGGGAACGGAACTTAGATCTTTTCTAAACATAGTGTAGGCAGAGCAATATTAGGTATAAAATTTTTTCTTATTGCTTAAGAAGGACTAAAGCCTTCTGGGATTGAGGAAAACTAATTAGGCCCCAATGTCTTGGCTCCTTTCTTTTTCTGAGTTACAAATACCTGTCATGAGATTTCCTTCTCTTCCTTGAATGAGTTATAGGTAAGCCAGGGTCCTTATTTCCTCAGCCTTTCGGGGGCTGGTCAGAGACTACAATGTCAAGACCCCTCAGATCTTTTGCCTTTGGCTATGAATGTCTCATCCATCCATTTACCCAGTGTGCTTTATAAATATGACTATGTTCAATGAGTGACATGACCCAAGAAAGGTGGGGAAACACTGCCCTGTAGAAAAATAAACGTGAACCAGGATAATTATGTGGCTTAGTTTTTTAGAAGGTTACTCTGTCTGTCTACTGCAGCACGGACTAACACCTGAGTCATGTGGGGAATTTATTAAAAATTACAGATTCTTAGTTCCATTTAGAGATGAAAGGAGTGAGCTGAGCTGAGAATTCTTTTGCTTTGAAAAATTCTCAGGTGATTGGATGCCCTATCAAACTGAGTACACTTGACTTCACCTACCTAGAAATGAATTTCCACCTGATCCCACCCAAGGATGAGATCATTCCCATTTTTAATCTGAAAGGAACCATAGAGATATCCAGAAGGGTATTTTCCAGAGCCCTCAAATGAGCATTTTACTTGGAAATTGTCATTAAATCAAGTCCCGCTGCTTTGTTATAGTCTTGTTCGGGAGGGGGTTAAAAGTTATATTCTTTTTTTTTTTTTTTTCTCAAATAAAACCCCTGACTTGGGTGTTTCAGCCAGGAGTGCTGCAGACTCACCGTGGCAGTGCTGACATTCACAGCTGCACATGGAGTATCACTGGCCGCATAATCACTACTCTGTTTCCCTTGCATATGTTCATTTCCCTGTAAGTGTGGATTCTTGACACCATAAAATCTCTTCTGAAATTTTGTTTACTGTCACTCTGTGAGTGAATTTTCTTATGGCATGGGAGATTAGGCATCTGTGGATTTCTTTCTTTTTTTAAAATAAATTTATTTATTTATGTATTTATTTTTGGCTGCGTTGGGTCTCTGTTTCTGTTGCTGCACACGGCTTTCTTTAGTTGCGGCAAGCGGGGGCTACTCTTCGTTGCGGTGCGAGGGCTTCTCATTGCGGTGGCTTCTCTTGTCGTGGAGCATGGGCTCTAGGCGCGTGGGCTTCAGTAGTTGTGGCTCGTGGGCCCTAGAGCGCAGGCTCAGTAGTTGTGGCGCATGGGCTTAGTTGCTCCGTGGGATGTGGGATCTTCCTGGACCAGGGCTCGAATCCGTGGCCCCTGCATTGGCAGGCAGATTCTTAACCAGTGCGCCACCAGGGAAGTCTGGCATCTGTGGATTTCTAATAGCACGATTAAAAAGGTCTTTACCTTTGCAGACTTTGCAGGATGGAGGGATCTGGATCAGAGGTATCCTTTATAGTTTTCTGTGAGTAGACATTCTTTCTTGAAATGATGAAGATGTAATCTAAAATCCATAAAACACAAAATTTGACTTATCTTCTATTTTTCCTAACAAATATATTGAGGGCTTAATTCAGAACCGTTCCCGTATGTGACATCTCTGACTTCTTGAGTCCGAGATGATTTCTTCTTATTCCAGATTGGGTGGATCCCTGTGCAGGTTGTACACTGCACATCTCTAGGGGTGCTCATTACATCACATATTTTGTATATGATACTTGTATATTTATGTAATATATATCAGATAGCAGTAAGGTGGTCCCTGTGAGAGGCACATTTTTCTAATTTGCTCAAAGGCAGAATATGGGCTGCTTTATTCTGGCTTTTTATAGTACTTGGAGTGTGGGTAATAGGATGCTACAATACATTTTTTATTTTAAACCAGGACGTTTGTGTGTTTCTCTCTCCAATGAAAGTATGTTTCTCATATTAGTAGCTTACATTACACATCTCTTCTTTCTTCCAGCACAAATGAAAGGTGGGCATGTAGTATGTTTTCAATAAATGACTGTTAAACTGAGTCACAGGTACATAGAATATTGATGGTAGAAGAGACATCTGTAATGCCCAGACTTTGGGTTGCAGACTTTCTACCGAGATCATGCAAACTGAGAAATTTTGAGGATAACATTTTTACTTTACTGTCTTTGGTTTATACTTACAAAACAATGTAGATTTAATTTTTGGACCTTGAGTTTTTCCCTGGGAATTTATTAATAAGGGTCATATTTTTCACAGTTTGGACATTTAATAACCTCATATATCAGTTAGGGATTGCTTTTAGCTTCGTACAGCAGAAGTCTCATGGCAATAGCGTAAGAAAATAGGAATCCAGTTTTTTCATATCATAAGGACTGGGGAGTAGGCACTTCATGGTACTTCACATCAGCTGATTGATGAAAAAGGCTCCTTTTCTAAGTTCCTGCTCTGTCATCTTTAGCATGTGTGTTTTATTCCCGTGGTTGCAATATGACAGTTGCAACACTAGGTATCATTACCATGCCACAATCCATGCAGGAAAACTGGAAAGGGAAGAATGAAATGAGTTTGTTGTTTTTTTTTGAAAGAGTATTCCCAGATTCCCCTTTCAGAATCTTTCACTTAATTTTCACTGGCCAGGGCTATGTCATATGGCCAACCCTCTTGTAAGAGAGTCTGGAAAGGTGAGGATTTTAAATTATGCATATTGAAATGCTATTGGGAAGGAAGAGAGAAAAAATGGATATTGAGGGAGCGTGTTCTGTCACACCTGGTGTTACAGCTTTGTGGTGTCATTTGGGCTTATCTTCCCAACCACATTTAAACATTTGTTGGGCTAGACACCTGTCCACAGGGAATTTGAATAACTGGGGGGTAACAGAGCTTGGACAAGAGAAAAAAGTGAGCCAAATCATGGAATGAGCTTGGGGATACTAATGTAGATAATAGAGTCCCTTGGGAGGCCAGCTCAGAGAATCTCAGGAAACATTGTGTGTTTATCTGTAACATACCTTCAGCTACTTGCTTCAATGATGGGAAGACCCACGTCTGATGGCAATTTCCCATGTCCCGCTTACTTTTACGTGTCACAGGATTTGAAGCTGATGCACAGCTGACCGGTAGAAATCAAGACCATAAGACTGGTTTCACTGTTTATGAGACATGAAAAACTTTCTGCTACATACAAATTTCAATCATTTTAGTTTTACACAGGCAAACCATATTTACCTTTCTACTTCATTTTATTTTTAAATTTTTGTTATGGGAAATTTCAGATAAACAGAAGAGTAAAAAGAGAGCATAATAAACCCCCATGTGCTCATTACTCAGTATCAACAATTGTTAACTCATGGCCAATCTTGTTTCATGTATAACAATACCCATTCTTTTCCCAAAATTATTTTGAAGCAAGTTTGTGAAATCTTATCATTTTCATAAATATTTTAGTATGTACCTCTAAAATTTGAGGATCTTTGTACAATCTGCATTTAGATTTTTCCATTGTCTGAATTTTGTCCAGGTGTTTTGAATGAGGATCCAATAAGAAATGTACTTTGTAATTCATTGCTGTGTTTCTTAAATCTCTTTAAATCTATAGGGTTCCCTCCTCCTTTTTCTCCCTTACAGTTTATTTGTCTCTAAGATTCTCTTTTGTAATTTATCCAGAATACCAATTTCAAAGAAACTTTACCTTTAGTTAACAGTATTTTTACATAGGATTCTTTTCAGCTTCCTATAGGCAATCAGACCAAATTTAAGTTTTCTCAAGACTATGTCAGCTGGCTCTACATACAGACCTTAGTTTTCCTTATCATGGTCCTACCCTTCCATCTTGGCTGACATTCTTTATTTTTTTTTGGCCGTACCACGTGGCTTGCAGGATTTCAGTTCCCTGACCAGGGATCCAACCTGGGCCCCGGCAGTGAAAGCACCGAGTCCTAACCACTGGACCACCAGGGAATTCCCTTAGCTGATATTCTTACTGGTCCAGAAGTGATATTCAAAATATTTAACGAGAAGCATAGCACGGGCCCTTGGTCAATCAGAACAGATGCTAGTCATAAGCTTAGATCATTTTTGGTGGTTTGAAGATGCTGGGGTGGCCTGGACTGCAGGGCCAAGGCTGATTATACTAGACACAGTAAGAGTATTTCAGTATTTTAACAACTCGTGTGGTGGATGCACGTGTGAGCCTCTTCAGAGATTGTCTCAGTTGAAAAGAGCCATGCTTTTCTGTGATTGCCCATACTCAATGACTGAGGGATGCTAGGGTTTTTTGCTCCTACTTGGGGTCACTCTGAATGTGGTTTCTAGTTTCGGAGACCCTAATGGGATTGGCTAAAGTTATCATTTGACCTGTATTGCAGTTTTATTTCTCCCCATGCACAATCCTGCTTCCTTTCCCTTAATTCTTCAGGTGCGATCTCAAGGGCTTTCCCTAGTGAATGACTTGGCTGTTAAACCCCATCTGAGAGTCTGCTTCTCCAGGAACCTAACCTGAGATAACTGGTATGGCAAACCATGTCTACATAATATTTGGGCTGGGTATAATCCTGTAATGAGTAGTGAAAATTAGGTGCTCAATGGATATTTGTTAACCATGTACACAGTTTTCTCTTGGAATTAAGCCACTTTATAACAAGGTGGCTCATCATTTTGTTACATGCTGACAGTTAAAGTGTCTCTCTGTTGAGCTCCTTATTTGTGCTCTAGAAGAAGACCATTTAAGAGAAAAAAAAAAAAAAAACCAGTGGCATGGTTAGATGTGATTATTCACGGCTGTAGACAGAGGGCGCTATTTGGTGTAATCAAACCCTTTATTCCTAAGAATCCTCCCAGTTGACCTTTGGGAGAACTGACAATTCTGCCTTCTTAGTCTTCTCACATTAAGTTTTGCACATTCTGTAATCTTGGTTAAATGCATATATTCTGGGAGACATCTTCCATTGGCATTGTCAATTTTTTTTTTTTCTGATGTGAAAACATGGAGTTCAGTCTAGCCAGTTTTTAAAGATAAAAGGTTGTACTGCCTAAATAGGGATCTTCTCTGGAGAGTCTGGCCTGTGTGGGATGTCATGAAGGAAGATTCTGAGCAATCATGTAATAGCAGAGAATAGCCAGCTTCTGGGAATCAGGAGAAGGAGGGCAAGAAGGAGAAGAGAGATGGAAACAGAAGCCAATAGTTATAAATGTGCCCAGGACCAGCCTAGGGTGTGGTTATAGATTGAGAGTCTTATTAGATGATTCAGAGAAGGAATATGGGATGCAAGTCTGGAAGGATAGGTATCATCAAGGCCAACTTCATGGGCATGTGACCTGGGCCGTCATAGGGGACCCTGACTCAAAAGCGCCTCACCCTGAGAAAGGCTTATGCTCAGAAGGGCCCCAGGGCTTAATGGTTTAATGCCCTTCTCGCCATCTTGAAATTCCTAATACTTTTAAAATCAAGGGGCCCACATTTTTGTTTCATACTGGGCCGCACAAATTATACAGGGTCATGAGTGTAATATATATAGCATCAGCTCTGCTCTGTGAGAATGAATGAGACTCAGTCCCTATGGACAAAGGCCACCAGGGCCATACTCGCCCCCAACACATGCTCCAGCATTGATAGATGTAACAATTAAATGTCTACTCTACGACCTGGAATATCTCCTGCCAAGAGGCTCTGTGTTATAATTTAGCCCATAATTTTTCCTTAGAAAAATGAGATGGCAAGTTGTGAAAAGCCTAACTTCATTTTAAGATGCCTAAGAAAACAAGTAAATCTTTAATCTTTGTTGTCAAACATGGGACTTCATGAAGCAGCAGATATCACCTTTTGGGATATGGCCAAATGCATTGCTTTTTTACAACTAAAGACACAATGTGTTAAGCTTACACTATTTTTACTCCCCTTTCTCAGAGGGGGGAAAACACCCTACTGTCCTCTCACGGTGGCACTGGGTTATGGGGACACTATGCGATCAGGACACTCCTGCCTCTCTGGATGACCCCCGCCTGCCTGGGTTGCTTGGGCAGAGCTGCACCCACAGTATGGGTTTATAATATATTCCTCGCCTCTCTCTAGCATGTCAGGTTTACAGAATGTTTTCATGCTATCTAATAAATGCTCCTTGAGTTGAATTGGAACATGTTCATAAACATTTTAGAGTCTGAACTTTCAGGAGAAACTCATCTAAGTTCTGCTCAAATTATAGCCAAGGTCTATAAAGGAGTAAAAATTTCAGACTCCAGAATCATTTATGATTTGCTATCAGCCTATGAAATAGTGTTTCGATGATTTAAAGCCCATCTATCTCCTACTCCTCAGGGCTTTTGAACTTTTAACAAATGCCTGGAGTTTCTGAAGTATGAAGAATGACATCATACTTCAGTATTAAAAGGCCACTTTTTAGTTTAGACCCAATATAGAGGGAGGGACTCTACTTCCGTAGGGTTAAGTGCTCCGACATCTTCATTTGTTATTTTTTTTTCTCCCTGGTGAAGTGATTAGAGAAAATGACCTCCTTCCATTTGCCAAAATGATGTCTTCTTAAGGGCTGCTTGATTATATAATAAGCAAAGAGGGAAGGTGAGAAATGCCACACTCATCCTTTAAGGAACATGAATGCCATTGTCATTATAGAAATTTGGAAATAAAGACAAGTCAGAAAAAGATAATGACTTACTCATAGTTCGATCATCCAGTGATCTAAACATTGTTGATCTTTTGGTGATTTTTTTCCTGGCCCCTTTTCCCCTGGCATAGCTTTTCATATGTATTGCATATCTGTGATTATGCTTTCTCTATGATTTTGTGTTTTTTTAATTTGTCATTGAAGCAAAAATATTTCCATATTATAAATCATTTATAAATATATTTTTATATGATTACATAAAATCCATTAGATTGGTGTACCAAGGTTATTATCCATATTTCCACTTTTGGGCACTTAAGTTATTCCAAAATGTTGCCATTATAAATAATTAGGCAACAATATACATTTTTATAAAGATTGTTTTTCTTCTCCACACATATCAAGTAACTAGCTAGGGATAGATATCCCAAAATGGGAGTTATTGTGACAAAGAATACTGTCACTTTCATTTGTATTCTTTATACTCATTGTTATACTGCTGTATTGCTGATATTATATTCCCAACTATAAAATATGAAAATATAGCCTTCATATCACACTTTAAATTCTGAATATACTTTTTAATTTTTGCTAATTTGGTAGGTGAAAAATCAATAAGCAAACAAAAAGATCTCATCAAAAATTGCATTATTAAAAAATTTGCAATAAATGCAGGTTTTTACAGCATTATGCAACTCAGGCTTTTGGTTTTGAAAACTTACATTTATCTCTGAAGTAGAGAGAAAGTGAAAGGAAACATGGAAGCATGGGCAAAAAGTGAACCCTCAGTGGTCTTTGTATCTTTAGGGTGGGTACAAAGTTAGTTTCTTCTTGCTGTTTCCAGAAAATCTCCCAGCATGTGGTGGTGATAGTAGCTTGTCTGCAAAATGGCTCCCATCAATTGCTTCCGTCCCTGTATATGTTTACCATTCTCCCATCAAGGAGCAGAATCTCTTCCTTAATCATCTTAAATAACTGGCCTGTGACTGCTTTGACCAATATAATATAACAGAAGTGATGCCAAACCAGTTTGGGGCCTTGCCTCTAAGAAGAGTGGTAGGTCTTCCTGGCTCTCTTGGAATGCATGCTCCAGTGGGAGCTGGCAGTCATGTACCCTGCCACACCGCGGAGAAGCCTGTACATGATAGGCAGGAGGGGTTACATAGAGAGAGAGATGCTGACCTGATACCAACTCTTCTAGGCCAGGCACTAGATTGTGAGTGGAGAAGCTTCAAATGATTCCAGCTACAGCTACCATCTGAATGTCCTTGGATGACTGCTGTTGAGTGAGAATCATTCCACTGACACCCATCAACTCTCATAACCATGCAAGAAGAGCAAAATTATTGTCATTTTAAGCCATTAGGATTTGGGACTTTTTTTTTTTTTGCATTCATAGCTAAGCAGAACAGAAATGAAAGCAATATAGTAAAGTATTTAAAGTTTTCACTCCTAGTAATTTCACATAGTGTCTCCTCTGCTCTGGAATTTGAACATAAAAAAGACCCATTGCCCCTCCTTCAACCAATCAAACTTACTCTTAGCACTTTGATTGGAAGAGAGGGTTTATATGACTAATATCTTAAACTGGTTCCTGTCTCGGTGACATTTATATTTTAAAAGAGATCAAAACCTTAAAATTTTAAAAGAGATCAAAACCTTAAAAAAAGGCTTAGTTCTAATGATGTGATGATAGGCATATACCTGTGGAGGAGTGAGTGACAGGACTGGGGGTCCATTAAAGTCCATTCCTTTAAAGAAATACTCTACTCCCATTCCATATGATTTGGGTGGGACTGTCAATCATAGTAGATCGTAGGAACGGACATATAATGTAGGCTTGGTGAACCACTGAATCTTGTCTCCCAGGAAAGAGTGGTTGGACTAAGTGGTAGTCATATAACCCATGCATATCAATCAGTCCTTTACTAAAATTCATACATGAGCACAGGAAGAAAAAAAGCTCTTTTTTTTTCCCTACTAGAGTTGTAATCAAATTAAAATCAGGAAAGCCTGAATTATCTGACTGCCATCAATCTTAGCTGCATGGAAGAAGCATGTCTCTCTTTGAAAAGAAAATGACCAACGCTGGTATTGGCATTGATAGATATAGATAAAGAGTCATGATGACACACTTTGTACACCTGGATCCAGCTATACCTGAAGGTATCACCCTTTGACTTCCAAACTTCATGTGTTACTACATCTTTTTTCCTCCTTTAACTTAGTAGAGTTTCTGTCATTTGCAACAAGTAAAGTTTATAATTATACATGATGCATCTAATTACATCCAAAGGACTTACATTAAAAAATTGATAAATCACACACAGGATGGATGATTTTTTATACTAGTCATATCATAGGTAGCAACATTAATTAGATAAGGTTCAGTGTAAGCCAATTTTCTGCTATTACGACTATAATTACACACACTTTTCTGCACCCAAGAAAATATAATAGAATAAAGGATTCTGAGAAAATTTGTGTTATAGGAATTAACTTCCATCTGTTCTAATTTAGAAAAAACATCATTCACAAATTAAAAAATCATTCACATATTTGAGATTGGGATACTCCGCCCATGTTGGAAGGCATCCCAGGGGCCGGAGCTAGCAGCAGTTTCTGTCCTGGAGTCAGGGCAGGCAGGTCTGTGGCAGTTTTCCAACTTCAAATTGTTGTTGCCTTGATGTAATGTGGTAAGGGCAAGCTGCTCTAACACTGGAAATTTAATCCGGTTTGCCTTCAGAAGCTGTGCATTCTTCTGTGTGTGTATGTGTGTGTGTGGTTCACATCTGTATGGTTAATGGAGTTTTTAAATGTACTTTTCTTTAATTTTTATTTTATATTAGAGCATAGTTGATTTACAATGTTGTGTCAGTTTCAGGTGTACAGCAAAGTGATTCAGTTATACATATACATGTAGCCATTCTTTTTCAGATTCTTGTCCCATACAGGTTATTACAGAATACTGAGTAGAGTTCCCTGTGCTATACAGTAGGTCCTTGTTGATTATCTATTTTATATATAGTAGTGTGCATCTGTTAATCCCAAACTCCTAATTTATCCCTCTCCACCTTTCCCCTTTGGTAACCATAAGATTGTTTCATAAGTCTGTGAGTCTGCTTCTGTTTTGTAAATAAGTTCATTTGTATCTTTTTTTTTAAGATTCCACGTATAAGTGACTTGTGGTACATATATACAATAGAATATTATTCAGCCATAAAAAAGAATGAAATAATGCCATTTGCAGCACCATGGATGGACCTAGAGATTATCATACTAAATGAAGTAAACTTAATTTTAAATCCAAGTTATACATGGACATTTTTTGGTGGCAAACTCCCAAAACATCTTCTATACTTTCCACTCTTTAAACAGTTATAAAATTTTTATCTATATCTGTAAAGAATGTTTCTCTAAATAATCAGCTTCTTAATTATTCTTTTGTAGTTATTACCTATTGACTTCCCACCACTAAAAAGGATTTAACACATTTTCTCACAGCTCTGGCATAACCCCCCACCCCCCACACGCGCTTCCATTATCTCCAGTAAATTTCATTGTAATTATAATTACACTAATATGCAAAATTTACATTATTCTTACAATGTAAATACGATTACTAACTCAGCTCTGTGGTTGACTATTATGGTTTTTCTTGTCTTGATCAACTTTATATCTGCAGAGTACTAGTTTTCTTGTGTTCTTTTTTATTTGTTTAGTTCTTTATTTATGAAGAGTAATTTACTCCCAAATTCTTTCCCAGGTGTAAGAGCAACCCAGAATACCTTCAATCACAATCAGTATTGTCATTTTCATTTTCTAAAGATTTGCTTCCTGAATGTTCTCTGCAATCTGTTCTGACCTTTTCTAGTCAGAAAAGGTCTACTCTATCCTGGGATTCCCTTCACGTCATCCTGGAGTCTCCTCTCCCCTTATCGGATTCTCTGTTGCTTGAATTCCATGTGTTTCTGTTTCTTGGATTTCTCCTGCAGTAGTGTCCTGAAAAATATGCCCAGTAGGTAAATTTTGAGACTTTGCACACCCAAAACCATTTTCTTAAAATCACCCTCACACTTAACCAATAGTTTTGCTAAAGGTAGAATTCTAAGTTAGAGATTATTTTCTCTCAGAATTTTGAAGACATTGCTCCTCTGTTGTCTTCTAGTTTCTAATGTGGCTCAAATCTTTGTATAAAATATGTATGTTTCTCTCTGTACACTTTGAAGATCTTTTCTTTGCTTCCAGGTTCTGAAATTTTATAATGATGTGCTGTGGTGTGTGTGTGTCTATTTTGGTTTCCCAGTGCTGCGTGCATCATATGGGAGCATCTTATGGTGGGCTTTTTCTCTCTGTAACCACATGTCCTTCAGTTCCCAGAAATTGACTTAGTTATTTTTTGGGTAAAATTTATTCATTCTGTTTTCATTCTTTGTTGTTTCTGGAATTCCTTTGATTCAGATATGAGGTCACGAGGGCTGATCACTTATTTTCTTTATTTTTTTCCTACTCCCCTTCTTCCCTCCTTCCTTCCTTCCTCCCTCTTTCCCTCCCTCCCTCCCTCCCCCTTCCTTCTTTTGTACTCTTTGGGACAGTTCCTCGAATTAATCTCCCAAATATTCTCCTGAGTTATTAATTTCATCTTTTTATTTTTAAATTTCTGAAATCTCCATTCTATTCTCTGAATATTTGTTTTTATGGTACTCTCTTCTCTTATGATTGCAATATCTTCTTATCTCTGAGGACAATAGTAAGAATTGTTTTATGTGAATCTTTCTTCTGTTTTCATACTAAGTATTTTCTCCAAGTTTTCCCCTCTTTATTTAGGCTCTGTCTTTAATATTTGCATTCCCCCGGAATTCTAGGCCACTGTCTGATCACACTTAAGAGAGGATCATAAAAAGCTCAAAGTTTTGTGTCCATGCATGGAACATTTCGACTGTGGTCTTACTGTAGATTGATTTAACCAGCATCTTTCACTGGAGAATTTTCAGATCAGAATCTTTATAGTTTTTTCTCCTGGGCTGGTCAGATTTCCCAAAGACCATTGTTCAGTTTCCTATGTGGAAGGCAAAGGCTGGCCCCTGGTGTTTCCCACCAGAGTGTTTCAAATTTTATTTTAATAACATTAATTAAATCTCTGGCTTCAACACAACATCCTTGACCTTTATTATCTATTTCACCCACTCCAGTTAACAAACATCTAGTATTCTGCTGGGGTTACAAAGTCCAATCTCTTAAAATATATGTATTTTCTAAAGTTGAAGATAGTAGAAGAAATGCCTTATTGTGATCTGAGCACTTACACAATGGATTTACATAGTCCGCACCAGGATGAATTTACTTTTGGCCAAGGCTAGGATTAGAAAGGCTTTAAGGAATCATTTTAACTATTTTGAGAGTAGAAGAGTTAAAAACATGACTCATTGAGGCTAAGTCTAGATAGGTAGCTGTTTTCAAATGCTGGGTTAAAGATGCCACTGCATGTTTTTCAGTGGGAAATCTCATGAAAAAATACATACTTTAGGGAGATTCATTTGGTGGTAATAAGCAGTATAGATGGAACCGTGGAGAGAGGTGGATAACCCAATTTGCATGGTATTTCCTCGCCCAGAATTAAAGTGACAAGGGCCTCCAGCAGGGTGATGGCAGTGGGAAAGGGAAGTTGTGAATGGGCGAGTTATAACAAAGGCAGAATTGACAGGATTTGGTGAATGATTTCTTATGGGGAGATATACCCCCCCCGCCCCGCCTCCTTGCATAGGGAAGCATCATTCTAGGGAGCTGCCACCCTTGAGTTATTGTGTGCTGGAAGCTGGGTAAATTCCAGCTAGAGGTTAGTTTGTCCTCCACCGACCTGAGGCAGATTACTGCAAATTAAATTTCATGCTAACCTGCTCTAAGCCAGGGACACATCATTAAGTTTCAGGGTTATCTAGTTGATCATACTAAGAAATCTATTTCCACTGTTCCCTTGATGACAGTTGTGAAAATATTTTAATTGCAGTATGAAATCATTTACAATATTTCACCAAGGCAATTATGGACCCTCTGAAATGCAATACTGAAAAAGGCACATGGGATGAAGCCATTACTTCTTGCTTAGCAAATGCTTCAATTTCTATGAATGGCTTTGACAGGGCTGCTAAAAATCCAAGTTCACTCTTTAAGCCAGGTGTGCACCAGCTAAGTGGGGTGGAGAATTGAATTACCTTGGTAGAAAATTAATACTCTCCTCCGTCTCTGGCCTCCTATGTCTATCTTGTTCTTTCAACTTCCGATAAAATTTATACTCCTCTGCAGGGTCAGAAATATTGGAGCCAATATGAGTTCAAATTGTGACATGAGGGAGACAGAGAAGAATTGAAGCAAAAGTATGTATATGTTTACTTGGAGATAACTGAAGAATGAAATAGGCAAGCAATACCCTTGACGTTTAATCAGGGATTTGAAAATTTACCAAGTGTTTGCCTTGATGTCCAGAACCCAGTGTTAAGACTTTGCCTGAAATCTGTCTGAAAGAATGCAGTGGGGAAAATGTATGGTGCTCTTGTAAAACTACACCCTGTGAAGAGAGAGGCGCATGATTACCAACTTGAGGATCAAGAAATCAAAGCCAGGTAAGTCAGAAGGAAAAGAGAAAATACAAGTTTTCTGATGAGGAAGATACCTTTACAGGAGGAAGCTTCTGTGTCTGTGTGCCCTCCCTTTAGCGTGTCGTAGATGGCGATGGCCCTCCTAGGCAGGTAGGCAAGCACATGTGACCAAGTAGTGGGCAAATGAAGACCTATGGAAATATCAGAATTCATTTAGCCTCTAAATGACTGTAAACAGTTATTAGAGTCAATATATCCAGATGTATGAGGCTGTTAGGACTGCCAAAACAAAATTCCACAGACTAGATGGCTTAAGCAATAGGAATTTACTTTCTCACAGTTCTGAAGACTGGAAGTCCGAGATCCAGGTGTTGACAGGTTTGGTTGTCTCAGGATTCTCTTCTTGGCCAGGTAGCCACTTCCTTGCTATGTCTTCACATGGCCTCTTTGTGTGTGATTGTCCCTGGTGTCTCTTCCTCTCATTATAGGGACACCAGTCTGTTTGGATTAGGGCCTCGTCATTATGACCTAATTAATCTTAATTGTCTCTTAAAAGTCCTAATTTCCAAATATAGTCACATTCTAAGTTTCTGGGCATTAGGGCTTCAACATAAGAATTTGGGGGGCGCACAATTCAGTCCATAATACCAGAATTCTTATTTATTTATTTATTTCCTTACTTACTGAAGTATATTTGACCCAAAACACTGTGTTCGTTTCAGGAGCACAACATAGTGATTCACTATTTCTTTTCTTTTTTTTTTTTGGCCACACCACATGGCATGTGGGGCATGTGGGATCTTAGCTCCCCAACCAGGGATCGAATCCATGCCTCCTGCAGTGGAAGCTCGAATTCACAACCACTGGACTGCCAGGGAAGTCCTCTGATTCAGTATTTCTTTACATTACAAAGAGATCATCAGGAGAAGTCTAGTTACCATCTGTCACCAGTCACATTTATTACAATTACTATTGACTATATTCCCCATGCTGTTCATTTCATCCCTGTGGCTCATTTATTTTGTAACTGGAAGTTTGTACCTCTTAATTCCCCTCTCCTATTTCACTTATCCTCCACGCTCCTCCCCTCTGGCAATTACATGTTTGTTCTCTGAATCTGTGAGTCTGTTTCTGTTTTGTTCTGTTTGTTCACTTGTTTTGTTCTTTAGATTCTATATGTGAGTGAAATCATGTGGTATTTGTCTTTGTCTGACTTACTTCACTTAGCATAATACCTTCTGGGTCCATCCATGTCATCAGAAATGGCAAGATTTCATTCTTTTTTTTTTGGCTGACTAATATTCAAGTGTATATACATACATACATATGTGTGTGTGTGTGTGTGTATATATATACACACACACACACACACACACATATATAATCTTTTTTCATTCGCCTATCAATGGACACTTAAGTTGCTTCCATATCTTGACTATTATGAATAACGCTTCAGAGAACATAGTGCTGCATTTGTCTTTTTGATTAATGTTTTTGTTTTCTTTGGCAAAGTACCCAGAAGTGGAATGACTAGATCATCTGGTAGTTCTATTTTTAAACTTTTGAGCAGCCGCCACTCTTTTCCATAGTGGCTGCACCAATTTACATTCCTACCAACAATGTATGAGACTCCCATTTCCTCACAGACTTGTCAACACCTGTTATTTGTTTTCTTTTTGATAATAGGCATTCTGACATGTGTGAGGTGGTATCTCACTGTGGTTTTGATTTGTATTTCCCCGATGATTAGTGATGTTGAACATATTTTCAGGTGTTCGTTAGCCATCTATATGTCTTCTTTGGAAAAATGTCTATTCAGGTCCTCTGCCTATTTTTAAATCAGGTTTTGTGGGGGTTTTTTGGTGATGAGTTATATGAATTCTTTGAATATTTTGTATATTAACCCCTTATCAGATGTATCACTTGCAAATATATTTTCCCATTGAATAGGCTGCCTTTTCACTTTGTTGATAGTTTCCTTCGCCATACAAAAGCTTTTTAGTTTGATGTAGTTCATTTTGTTTGGTACTCTCTGTGCTTCCTGGATGTCTGTTTTCTTTCCCAGGTTAGTGAAGTTTTCAGCTGTTATTCCTCAACTGAGTTCTTTTGTCCCTTTCTCTCTCTCTTCTCCTACTAAGACCCCTGTAGTGAGAATGTTAGCAGTCTCGATATTGTCCCAGAGGTCTCTTAAACTGTTCTCATTTTTAAAAATTCTGTTTTTTGTTGTTGTTCTGCTAACATGATTTCCTCTACTCTGTCTTCCAGTTCACTAATCTACTTCTCTGTATCATCTAATCTGCTGTTCATTCCTACTAGAGTTTTATTTTTTGTTTTTTTAAATTTTTTGGCTGCATTGGGTCTTCATTGCTGAGTGGGCTTTCTCTAGTTGTGACGAGCAGGGGCTACTCTTTGTTGCAGTGTGCGGGCTTCTCATTGCAGTGGCTTCTCTTGTTGCGGAGCATAGGCTCTAGGTGTGCAGCCTTTACTAGTTGTGGCTCGCGGGCTCTAGAGCGCAGGCTCAGTAGTTGTGGTGCAAGGGCTTAGTTGCTCCGTGGCTTGTAGGATCTTCCTGGACCAGGGCTTGAACCTGTGTCCCCTGCATTGGCAGGTGGATTCTTAACCACTGCACCACGAGGGAAGTCCCTAGTGTATTTTTAATTTCAGTTATTGTATTCTTCAGCTCTGTCGAGTCTTCTTTATATTTTCTAACTTAATGTTAAAATTCTCACTGTGTTCATCCACTCTTCTCCAAAGCTTATTGAGCATCTTTATGATTGTTACCTTGAACTCTTTGTCAGATAGATTGCTTATCTCCATTTTGCTTAGTTCTACTCTGTAGTTTTATCTTGTTCCTTCATTTGTAATATATTCCTCTGTTGCCTCATTTGTCTAATTCTGTTTTTGTTTCTATGTGTTAGGTAGGATGGTTATATTTCCCAATCTTGGAGAAGTGGCCTTATGTAGGAGATGTCCTATGGGGTCCAATGAGTCTGCAAGCAACAGCACACTCCCCTCTGGTTATAAGAGCTACGTGCTCTAGGGATACCCCCTATGTGGGCTGCATGGGCCCTTCAGTTGTGGTGAGGCTGACTCCTATCGGCATGCTGGTAGGCAGGGCTTGCCCCGTCCCAGTTGTCTGCCAGGCCAGGTATTTTGTGGAGGCTTCTGGCCTGCTGGTGGGTGGGGCCATGTCTCATGGTTGCTGGTTTTGGGGTCCAGGGGACCCAGGGCTGGTGTTGGCCTGCTGTGGGCAGGTAATCCCCCAGTTCTAATAGGCTAGAGAGCAGATTCCATAGTGGGGCTTATTAGCTCCAGTGTCCTTGTGGTAATATGAGCTCTCCAAAATTGCTGCCACCAGTGTCTATGCTTACAGCAGGATTCCCAGTTACCTCCTGCCCCTCTGGGACTGCAAGATCAGCAAGTGGGTCTGACCCAGGCTCCTTTAAAATTACTGCCTCAGTGCTGGGACTTGGAGTGTGTGAGATTTTGCATGCAGTCTTTAAGAACTGAGTCTTTGTTTCCTACAGCGCTCCAGCTGTCCTGTACGCAAGGCTTACTGGCCTTTAAAGCCAGGAGTTCTGGGGGGCTTGTATTCTCAGTGCCTGACCCCTGGGCTGGGGAACCCAATGTGGAGCTTAGACTGCTTGCTCTCTTGGGAGAACTTCTGCGATTGTGGTTATCCTCCTGTCTGTGGGTTGCCTACCCAGAGGTGTGGGTCTTGACTATACTATGTCTCTCTTCTTCTACTCATCTTGTTGTGGTTCCTTCTTTATATCTTTAGCGGTGGAAAATGTTGTATGCTAGTTTTCAGGTCATTCTCATTGATAGTTGCTCTGTAAATAGTTGTAATTTTGGTGTGGGAGGAGGTGAACTCAGGGTCTTCCTACTCCACCATCTTAGTCACACCCCTCTTAACACCAGAATTCTTCATTTTTCTTCCCCCAAAGAGCTCCTTTCCTAAGCTTCACCATCTTAACAAATAAAATTCCATCCTTCTCGTTGCTCAGACCAAAAATCCTAAGTTTAACCCTGACTTCCTTTTTATTCTCATATCCCACATCCAATAAGCCAGTGGTCCCCAACCTTTTTGGCACCAGGGACCAGTTTCATGGAAGACAGTTTTCCCATGGACTGGGGGTTGGGGGAATGGTTTCGAGATGATTCAAGCACATTACATTTATCGTGCACTTTATTTCTATTATTATTACATTGTAATATACAATGAAATGATTATACAACTCACCATAATGCAGAATCAGTGGGAGCCCTGAGCTTGTTTTCACTTGCCACTCACTGATAGGGTTTTGATAAATTGATAAATCAATTGCAAGCAATTGATTTATTATGATCTCTGTGCAGTCAAACCTCTCTGCTAATGATAATCTGTATTTGCAGCTGCTCCCCAGCACTAGCATCACCGCCTCAGCTTCACCTCAGATCATCAGGCATTAGATTCTCATAAGGAGCATGCAATCTAGATCCCTCACATGTGCAGTTCACAGTAGGGTTCGCGCTCCTATGAGAGTCTAATGCTTCCGCTGCTCTGACAGGAGGCGGAGCTCAGGCGGTAATGCGAGCGATGGGGAGTGGCCGTAAATACAGATGAAACTTTGCTCATTCACCTGCCCCTTACCTCCTTCTGTGCAGCCCAGTTCCTAACAGGCCAAGGACCAGTACCAGTGTGTGACCCAGGGGTTGGGGGCCCCTGCAATAAGCAAATCCTGTTGGATTTAATACAAAATACATGCAGAATATGATCCTTTTTTACCACTTCCAATGCTCTAGTCTAATCTGTCTCACTGGATTAAAGCCTCCTGAACCTCTTAAGTGGTAACCTCTTAAGTGGTCTTCCATCTCCTCCTCTTGCCCCTTTCAGTCTCATCTCCATGTTCCCTATATAAAAAGCAGACTTTGACAATATTTTATCTTAGTATAGATCTCTTCCTAGCACCCATCAGCACTTGAAATGTATGTGTGTGTGTGTGTATGTGTGTGCATATGTGTGTACATAAATATGTATATATACTTTGTAGTCTCTGTTTCTCTCCACTAAAATGTAAACTCACAAGAGCAAGACTTTGTTGTTTTGTTCCTTGACGTATTTCCAGTGCTTTGAACAATGTCTGGCACACTAAAAAAATCATGCTTAATAAATATCACTTGAATGAGTAAAATGAACGTATGCCTATATCTGCATACTATGTTAGCTACACTTTGCTTTACCTCTCCCACTTTTATCTCAGTTGGTGCTTCCTGGAATAAAAGGACCATTAGGAAGCCCAACAAGTACCTACTGTGTGGCTGCAGAGGCTACAAAAAATGAATATATGATGCTGGTCTAGTAGGGGTAAGAGACACAAAGAAATGAAAGTAGAGGTACAAAAATATATAAATGTCAAGGAAGTGGAAGAAAGATTAAATATGTGGTCTTTGAGTGAAGACTATTATTATGGGTCAAAGAACACTTCTCTAAAATAGAACCTGGACTGAAGAAGGAAGTTAGATGGGTGAAGGATATTAAAAGTGATAAAAAATGTTGTGCTTTTATGTCCTTTTTTAGGCTACTAGAACATGGTTGCTAGCCATGGGTATTTAGAGAGAATTCCCAGGCTTAAGACTGATTTCCCAAGTTGCAAGAGACAAACACCACCAAGTCTATATTGTTTGTAAAAAATCTTTGGGAAACTACAATTCAGCTGGCAGTAGTCATATTGTTCTTTGCGCAGAGCATTACATTTTGTACTCCTGTTGATTGATTTCAAAGTAAACCCAAGGGAAGAAATATTCCTTCCCATGGTCAATTTTAAGGAAAACAAAATCTGAATAAGTGGAAGTAAACTTTCATTGTAGTTAACTCAAACTTAAAAAAGTTAGTTAAGTTTACAGAATACATTCAATATATCTAAAGAGAGAGAAATCGATGGACCTTGAGTTTTATCAGAAGAGAAGAAGTATACACAATTAGTCTTGATATGTGAATATCCTTTAGAGCTACAGATTTTAAAATACCTGAATTGGTACAACTGTACAGAATTAAAAGTTTTAAATCAATTACAATGGATTATTAATGCATATTTGCATATATCTATAAATATGCATAATGATTTTCTCTACGAAATTCGAAGATATTGGAAGTATTTATACAGTGAAAGAGCTAGTAAATTTTTTACTCAGAGATTAAATTATATTGAAGGTGGTATTTTGTCTTCTTCAACTTTGAATTTCTGTCAGTTAACACTGTGGCTTAAAGCAGATTCTCAACAAATGTTAGTGCAATTGAAATTGAGTGACAGTAGATGAGCTTCTTCAAGTTACATCTGAAAGAGGCGTTTTAGTATTTGTCTAACAGGCACTTACATTGCACACCTTACTGAGAGGGTGGTATTATTGTCTTGGATTTATAAACAAGAAAAATGAAGCATAATGAAAGAGCAGGATTCATATAGATCACCAACAAATCAACAGCAACAGTAGTGTAAAATTTGGGGGGACTGTTTTTTTCAGCATATCTAGTCATACCTCGACTTGATCATATGGGATAATAAACTTAACCCCATTTTACAGAGCAGGAGAATGAGATCCAAGACAATAGTCATTGCCTGAGGACAAACTGATAATTAATAGAATGAGGCAGGATGGTGGGAAGCATTGTTCTTCTGATATGAATTTTACTCCTCTTTCTATCGGAGCACGTCACATCTTTTGACAAGTAACATTTCTCCCACCATTTCATTCTCTCTTTTATACTTCCTAGCAATTAGTATTCTGTATTCCTGAGGATGTGGGCTCTAGCTAATCACAGACATATTTACTTTCATATTGTTAGACATAAACTAACAGAAGTAATATTGTAGCTCCCCTAATATTTTCCTGAAGTTAGGAGTCATGTAAAAGTATGTGCCATCATAGATTTTTTTTTTTTGCATACGCGGGCCTCTCACTGTTGTGGCCTCTCCCGTTGCGGAGCACAGGCTCTGGACACGCAGGCTCAGCGGCCATGGCTCTCGGGCCCAGCCGCTCTGCGGCACGTGGGATCTTCCCGGACTGGGGCACGAACCCGTGTCCCCTGCATCGGCAGGCGGACTCTCAACCACTGCGCCACCAGGGAAGCCCCATCATAGATTTTTGACAAGGGTGCCAAGACCGTTCAATGAGGAAAAGAAAATCTTTTCAAAAAATGGTGTTAGGAAAACCGAATATCTACATTCAAAAGAATGAAATTATAGTCTTACTTTACACTATATGCAGCCGTTAACTCAAAATGTATCAAAGATCTAAATGTAAGAGCTAAAAGTATAAAACGCATAGAAGAAAACATAGGGATAAGCTTCATGATTTTACATTTGGCAATGATTTCTTGGCTATAAGTTGAAAGCACAGGCAACAAAATAAAAAATAGAGAAATTGAACTTTATCAAAATTAAAAACTTTAGTGCTGGGGCTTCCCTGGTGGCGCAGTGGTTGAGAGTCCGCCTGCCGATGCAGGGGACACGGGTTTGTGCCCCGGTCCGGGAAGATCCCACATGCCGCGGAGCGGCTGGGCCCGTGAGCCATGGCCACTGAGCCTGTGCGTCCGGAGCCTGTGCTCCGCAACGGGATAGGCCACAACAGTGAGAGGTCTGCGTACCGCAAAAAAAAACCCCAAAAAACTTTAATGCATCAAAGGAGACTATCAACAGAGTGAAAAGGCATGGGAGAAAATATTTGCAACTGATAGGGGTTAATATTCAGAATATCCTAAACTCAATAACAACCAAAAAACCCAAATAATTGGATTAAAAATGGGCAAAGTACTTGGATAGACATTTCTCTAAAGAAGATATACAGATGTCCAATAAGCACACAAAAAGATGCAAAACATCACTAATCATTAGGGAAATGCAAATCAAAACCACAATGAGATAATATGTCATACTCATCAAGATGGCTATTTAAAAAAAAACACAGAAAACAACAAGTGCTGACGAGCATGTGGAGAAATTTGAGCCTTTGTGCATTGCTGGCGGGAATGTAAAATGGTGCAGCCATTGTGGAAAACATGGTGGTTCCTCAAAAAACTTAAACATGCAATTACCATGTGATTAAGAAATTCCACTTCAGTGAATTAGAAAGTATTGAAGAATAGAAGGCAGAGACTCAAATAGTTACTTACACCAATGTTCACAGCATCGTTACTCACAATAGCCAAAAGGTGTAAAGAACCCAAGTATCCATTAACTAATAAATGGATACCCAAATGTGGTTCTAATGGGAACACACGTAACTGAAAGTGCTTCAGTCTTAAAAAAAAGTAATGAAATTGTAAAATGTGTTACAACATGGTTGCATCTTGAAGACATTACGCTAAGTGAAGTAAGCCAGGCAAAAAAGACAATTATTGTATGGTTCCACTTATACTAGATACCTGGAGAAGTCAAATTCATAGAGACAGAAAATAGAATGGTGGTTGCCAGGGCTGGGAGAGAGAGAGAATGGAGAGTTAAGGCTTAATCAGTACAGAGTTTCAGTTTGGGAAGATGAAAAATTTGGGAGATGCAGGGTGGTGATGACTACACAATGTGAATGTACTTAATGCCAATGAACTATATACCTGAAAATGGTTAAAACGGTAACTTTTACATTATGTGTATTTTACTACACTAAAAAGTTTATGCCGTTATAAGGAGGACCTAGTTTTATATTCAGAACTCTGTGTTACAGAGACCAAAGTATACATCTTCAAATGTAGAAAAAGTTTACTTTATAGTCAAACATAAGACTATATCTACCATAACGGAGACTGAAAATATTATACAGATCATGGCCAATGTCATTTAGCTCTTAGTAGCAAGGCCTCTTTCCACTCTTCAGTGGCCAGTGGGAGGAATTAAAATACCTTTCTTCTGCGCATGCTCTGTGGGAGGAAATTGCTGCAGCTGTGCATGGGGAGTGTGCAGAGTGTGCGTGGGGGAGAGATGCTTACAGATTTCTCCTTTCTCAACTGGTTGTTTCTTTTTCCCTTTATTTCTGAATATCAGTTCTAAGAGTCAATCTGTGTCATGTCCCCTTGCCTCCCTCTTCTTAGGTTGGGCCTTTGACCAATGCAGCAGTCATGAAACCCCCCAGGCCATCCTTTGCAATGAAGAGCCCAGAAAAGATCCTTCAGGGGTAAAATCAATAGTAAACAGTGGGCCTCAACCACTCCTGTATCTATAATTTTTTAATTCAGGCATAACCGAGTGAAAGAGAATGTTTCTTCAACAGGCATTTTGTGACAGGAAGAATCATCAGTTTCTTTTGGTTTTAAACACGGCATAAAGTAAAGTAATACCTTGAGCCTTCTCTCTTGCATTCTGTTTTCCATATCTTCCCTCCACATTCTTTCTAAATTGCATCTTGGGGTATATAATCTTTTCCCTCCTGGTAGATGGAGTCCAAATTCTTTAGCACAAGCTCTAAGCCTTTCCTGCCTAGGGCTCTTCCTGCCTACCCTAATCTCTCATGGTTGCCACCATACCGTCCCCGTTCTCCGGCGATGCTAAATGCAGCACAACTCTCTAAAAGTGCCTTACTTACTGTCGCTCCCACTTTGCCTCTGGAAATGCTATTCCCTCTGTGTAGACTACTTGACCTCCTCCAACACCATGTCACCTCCTCTGTGAAGCCCACCTGCTCACACGAAGAAGAATCAACTGCATTTGCCTTAGTGATTTCTCAGCGTCTTGTATACTTTTATGACAGCACTGATGACATTGCTGCATTTGATGATATGCCTGTGTCCCCTGCTGGAAAATAGAGACTTTTCTACTTGTCTCATCAGATACATAGACTGGCACACTTCAGGAATATTTTTTTGAATGGATGAATGAATAAATGAATACATTTCCCATTGCCTGATTCTTTAACAACAGCAAAACCAACACTGGACTTTATGGGTATCTCACAGCCAGACAGTAAGAATGTAAACGAAAAGATGTTGATCAAAATTTTAATAATTGTAGCAAAAATTCTAAAGGGATGGCATTAGTCACCCATCAGCAGATATTAACGGAGTGTCTGCTGTTTATTTACTGGTTTGACCAGTCACCACTTCTGTACCAGCTACGCTTCATACATCTATACCAAGTGGACAACTGAGGCTCCAACGTAAGAGTGCACCAAGATTCGTAAGATTATAATAGAAAGTCAGGTGATTGTTACTAAAATAATTTTCTGACTTCTGAAATAGAAGCTTTGAGCAAAAGTGATTTCCCTTCTCATTTATATGGTTTTAGTATCAAATTGGCTACTTGTGCTCCCCAGGCCATTTCTCAATTATACTAACCTACTCAGTAGGGTGAAATTGACTTGCACTGACCTGAAACAAATGACATTACCTCCTCAGACTCTCTGGTATCATTTCAGCAACTCTGGGAGTATTAGCAATGGGCACTGCCCTGGTTTTGTCTTGGTCCCGTTGAATTTCATTCAGGGCAAAGACTTTTGGATCATTTGCAGATTCGTAGAATGTTAGTACTGGAAAGAGTCCTTTGTGGTTACCTTTTCTCAATGTTCTCATTTTAAAGATGGGGACCCTGAGTCCAAGGTGAGTCAAGTGATTGCTGAGGGTCCCAGAGCCAGCTGGTGGCAGGCTTGCTTTAGAGTTCTGCTTTCCTATCTGTGAGGCTAGCATTTTGCTCGCCACCCTGGGCTGCTTCTCACTAATGAGTCCTGGCTTTATGTATTCAATCCAGGGCAGTGCAAGTATATGCAGCCATGTGTACATTGAAGGCTTTCAAATTATATCTTTAAAATTGAAGTTAGTTTAAGCCCAGACTTTGAATTTATTCACCATTTAGGAAAATAGATGTATGTGATATTCTCAACTCACTGAACCATAATCTTTCTACAAAATACTAATAAAATACACAGTGTGATCCAGCTTCTCATTTCTCTCCTCCCCATTCACCCTCCTTCCATCTGAAGCCCTCTATTTGAAGGCAGTGACATGCATCTAGCCCTTTCCTGATAACCTTCATTATAAAATGGGCAAGACAGAGACCCCTTGGCCATGGGAGCACCAGCACTTGCAGATTAAGAATCCATTTCACAGAAGAGCTGAAACCAGATGAAAACAAAAATGCATGGCAGTTTAGAAATTCCCTTCAAGAAAGAGAGCTGAAAGAAAATAAATCCAAGAATATGTATACTTTTAGTTGACACATGAAATGTAAAGACCACAATGCCTCCATTCAAAGAAGATAGTAGCTGAGTTTCTGAAAGACCCTTAAAGACTCTCTGGATTTTGGAGCAGATTGAGTTTAACGAGGTGGGGAAGGGAAAACAGTGGTGGATGGAGAGAGTGGGATTGCAAGGAGGCTCCATGCTGGAGCTCAGAGTTGCTATCTCTCCTTGTGTGCTGAACAGTCTAAGCTGTCCCGAAGCTGTGCCACTGGCAGCAGGGAGAGCGGTGAGCCTTGAGTCAGGAGGCCTGTGGTTGAGACAGCACTTTTGCTTTTGCTGTGGATACTCACCTGGAAAATACTGGGGCAGGATCAAACAACCTTATAGCTTTTGCATTCTTGGGCTTGTGGATTTTACTTCTGAGTTCACAAAACAAAGAAACATGATAAGAGAAAATATGCTGAAAGTGTTGCTTTGGTTAATTCCTGGTCTTGTATTGTTTACTCTCTTTAGCCATTAGCTTGATGGACAGGAAGTGATGGGGAATCACAGAGGAGGAGCCTAGAGTAGGTCCTCTCCTCCACCTAAAGGATATAGTCCTTCTTCAAAGATGCTGCTGGGCTTAGTCCATACCTGCCTTGTCTGAAATATTGGTACTCTACTTAGCAACTATGGACCTTGGACAAGTCCTTTTTGGATCTTTAGGGCAACTAATTCATAATTCTGAAGACTTCTGCTTTCACAGGTGATTAGCAGTCACCTGCCAGTAACCAATCCAGCAAGTTAGTAAGGGCTACCAACACTTCTTCTTAATTTAAAACTACTGCCTTGCTAGTATTTACTGAGGCCCAGAATTCAGGCCTCTTCTCAGAGTCTTGTTGCAAAGTTTCTGGGCACAGATCCACGTGCAGGAAGAAAGTAGGATGGCCTTTTAGATATTAGTGGGGCAGTGTCAGTATTGTCTTGGCTCACTGATGGTTTTCAATGGCTGATTTAGCTTTGTAATTATAAATTACCTTTATATCATCACCATTTAGTTCACGAGTCGTTAATCCTTCAGCATATCATGTGTATCTGTACTTTTTCTGAAAGAAGATCTAAGATACATTTGCACTGCTCTTCCACCCATATCCAAATTCCTAAAGCAGACATATTCACGATGCTCCTATACTTGGCTTCTATTATGACAGTTCATTGGCAACTGGCTGGCTGTGAATACTTTGCCACATACTATCAAGGCAAGCCTTCTAAAATTAATCAGTTAACCTTAAGTTCATAGAATACTATTATTCACATAATATCAATGTATATACTACTATACTTGTTTTTTGTTTTGAATTTTACTTTATTTTTTATACAGCAGGTTCTTATTAGTTATCCATTTGATACATATTACTGTATCCATGTGAATCCCAATCTCCCAATTCATCACACCACCACCCCCACCCCACCTCCATTTTCCCCCCTGGTGTCCACACGTTTGTTCTCTACATCTGTGTCTCTATTTCTGCCCTGCAAACCGGTTCATCTGTACCATTTTTCTAGGTTCCACATATATGTGTTAATATACGATACTTCTTTTTCTCTTTCTGACTTACTTCACTCTGTATGACAGTCTCTAGATCCATCCATGTCTCTACAATGGACCCAATTTCATTCCTTTTTATGGCTGAGTAATATTCCATTGTATATATGTACCACATCTTCTTTATCCATTCGTCTGTCGATGGTCATTTAGGTTGCTTCCATGACCTGGCTATTGTAAATAGTGTTGCAATGAACATTGGGGTGCATGTGTCTTTTTTTTTTTTTTTTTTTTTACAGTATGCAGGCCTCTCACTGTTGTGACCTCTCCCGTGGTGGAGCACAGGCTCCGGACGCGCAGGCTCAGTGGCCATGGCTCACAGGCCTAGGCGATCTGTGGCATATGGGATCTTCCCAGACCAGGGCAAGAACTCGTGTCCCCTGCATCGGCAGGTGGACTCTCAACCACTGCGCCACCAGGGAAGCCCTACATGTGTCTTTTTGAATCATGGTTTTCTCTGGGTATATGCCCAGTAGTGGAATTGCTGGCTCATATGGTAATACTATTTTTAGTTTTTTAAGGAACCTCCATACTGTTCTCCATAGTGAATGTATCAATTTACATTCCCACCAACAGTGCAAGAGGGTTCCCTTTTCTCCACACCCTCTCCAGCATTGGTTGTTTGTAGATTTTCTGATGATGCCATTCTCACTGGTGTGAGGTGATACCTCATTGTAGTTTTGATTTGCATTTCTCTAGTAATTAGTGATGTTGAGCAACTTTTCATGTGCTTCCTGGCCATCTGTATGTCTTCTTTGGAGAAATGTCTATTTAGGTCTTCTGCCCATTTTTGGATTGGGTTGTTTGTTTTTTTAATATTGAGCTGCATGAGTTGTTTATATATTTTGGAGATTAATCCTTTGTCTGTTGATTTGTTTGCAAATATTTTCTCCCATTCTGAGAGTTGTCTTTTCGTCTTGTTTATGGTTTCCTTTGCTTTGCAAAAGCTTTTAAGTTTCATTAGGTCACATTTGTTTATTTTTGTTTTTATTTCCATTACTCTAGGAGGTGGATCAAAAAAGATCTTGCTGTGATTTATGTCAAAGAGTGTTCTTCCTGTTTTCCTCTAAGAGTTTTACAGTGTCCGGTCTTACATTTAGGTCTCTAATCCATTTTGAGTTTATTTTTGTGTATGCTGTTAGGGAGTGTTCTAATTTCGTTCTTTTACATGTAGCTGTCCAGTTTTCCCAGCACCACTTATTGAAGAGACTGTCTTTTCTCCATTGTATATCCTTGCCTCCTTTGTCATAGATTAGTTGACCATAGGTGTGTGGATTTATCTCTGGGCTTTCTACCCTGTTCCGTTGATCTGTATTTCTGTTTTTGTGCCAGTACCCTACTGTCTTGATTACTGGAGTTTTGCAGTATAGTCTGAAGTCCAGGAGGCTGATTCCTCCAGCTCCGTTTTTTTCCCTCAAGACTGCTTTGGCTATTTGGTGTCTTTTGTGTCTCCATACAAATTTTAAGATTTTTTGTTCTAGTTCTTTAAAAAATGCCATTAGTAATTTGATATTGATTGCATTGAATCTGTAGATTGCCTTAGGTAGTATAGTCATTTTCACAATATTGATTCTTCCAATCCAAGAACATGGTATATCTCTCCATCTGTTGGTATCATCTTTAATTTCTTTCATCAGTGTCTTATTGTTTTCTGCAAACAGGTCTTTTGTCACCCGAGGTAAGTTTATTCCTAGGTATTTTATTCTTTTTGTTGCAGTGGTAAATAGGAGTGTTTCCTTAATTTCTCTTTCAGAATTTTCATCATTAGTGTATAGGAATGCAAGAGATTACTGTGCATTAATTTTGTATCCTGCAAGTTTACCAGGTTCATTGATTAGCTCTAGTAGTTTTCTGGTGGCATCTTTAGGATTATCTATATATAGTATCATGTCATCTGCAAACAGTGACAGTTTTACTTCTTCTTTTCCAATTTGTATTCCTTTTATTTCTTTTTCTTCTCTGATTGCCGTGGCTAGGACTTCCAGAACTCTGTTGAATAATAGTGGCAAGAGTGGACATCCTTGTCTTGTTCCTGATCTTAGTGGAAATGCTTTCAGTTTTTCACCATTGAGAATGATGTTTGCTGTGGGTTTGTCATATATGGCCTTTATTATGTTGAGGTAGGATCCCTCTATGCCCACTTTCTGGAGAGTTTTTATGATGAATGGGTGTTGAATTTTGTCAAAAGTGTGTTCTGCAGGCTTCCCTGTTGGCGCAGTGGTTGAGAGTCCGCCTGCCAATGCAGGGGACACGGGTTCGTGCCCCGGTCCAGGAAGATCCCACATGCCGCAGAGCGGCTGGGCTCGTGAGCCATGGCTGCTGAGCCTGTGCGTCTGGAGCCTGTGCTCTGCAACAGGAGAGGCCACAGCAGTGAGAGGTCCGCGTACCGCAAAAAAAAAAAAAAAAAAAAAGAAAAGAAACAATGCTTGTTCTGCATCTATTGAGATAATCATGTTTTTTATTCTTCAATTTTTTAATATGGTGTATCACATTGATTGATTTGCATATATTGAAGAATCCTTGCATCCCTGGGATAAATCCCACTTGATCATGGTGTTTGATCCTTTTAATGTGTTGTTGGAATCTGTTTGCTAGTATTTTGTTGAGGATTTTTGCGTTTATATTCATCAGTGATATTGGTCTGTAATTTTCTTTTTTTGTAGTATCTTTGTCTGGTTTTGGTATCAGGGTGATGGTGGCTTCATAGAATGAGTTTGGGAGTGTTCCTTCCTCTGCAAATTTTTGGAAGAGTTTGAGAAGGATGGTGTTAGCTCTTCTCTAAATGTTTGATAGAATTCACCTGTGAAGCCATCTGGTCCTGGACTTCTGTTTGTTGGAAGATTTTTAATCACAGCTTCAATTTCAGTGCTTGTGATTGGTCTGTTCATATTTTCTATTTCTTCCTGGTTCAGTCTTGGAAGGTTATACCTTTCTAAGAATTTGTCCATTTCTTCCAGGTTGTCCATTTTATTGGGATAGAGTTCCTTGTAGTAGTCTTTTAGGATGCTTTGTATTTCTGCGGTGTCTGTTGTAACTTCTCCTTTTTCTAATTAATTTCTAAATTTATAAATTTTAGTCCTTTCCCTCTTTTTCTTAAGGAGTCTGGCTAATGGTTTATCAATTTTGTTTATCTTCTCAAAGAACCAGCTTTTAGTTTTATTGGTCTTTGCTATTGTTTTCTTTGTTTCTATTTCATTTATTTCTGCTCTGATCTTTATGATTTCTTTCCTTCTACTAACTTTGGGTTTTGTTTGTTCTTCTTTCTCTAGTTCCCTTAAGTGTAAGGTTAGAATGTTTATTTGAATTTTTTCTTGTTTCTTGAGGTAAGCTTGTATTGCTATACACTTCCCTCTTAGAACTGCTTTTGCTGCATCCCATAGGTTTTGGGTTGTCGTGTTTTCATTGTCATTTGTCTCTAGGTATTTTTTGATTTCCTCTTTGAGTTCTTCAGTGACCTCTTGGTTACTTAGTAACATATTGTTTAGCTCCCATATGTTTGTACTTTTTACAGATATTTTCCTGTAATTGATATCTAATCTCATAGCATCGTGGTCAGAAAAGATACTTGATATGATTTCAATTTTTTTAAATTTACCAAAGCTTGATTTGGGACCCAAGATATGATCTCTCCTGGAAAATGTTCCATGAGCACTTGAGAAGAAAGTGTAATCTGCTGTTTTTGGATGGAATGTCCTATAAATATCAATTAAGTCCATCTTGTTTAATGTATCATTTAAAGCTTATGTTTCCTTATTTATTTTCATTTTGGATGATCTGTCCATTGGTGTAAGTGAGGTGTTAAAGTCCCCAACTATGATTGTGTTACTGTCAATTTACTCTATTATAGCTGTTAGCAGTTGCCTTATGTATTGAGGTGCTCCTATGTTGGGTGCAGAAATATTTACAATTGTTATATCTTCTTAGATTGATCCCTTGATCATTATGTAGTATCCTTCCTTGTCTCTTGTAACATTCTTTATTTTAAAGTCTATTTTATCTGATATGAGTATTGCTACTCCATCTTTCTTTTGACTTCCATTTGCATGGAATATCTTTTTCCATCCCCTCACTTTCAGTCTGTATGTGTCCCTAGGTCTGAAGTGGGTCTCTTGTAGACAACACATATATGGGTCTTGTTTTTGTATCCATTCAGCGAGCCTGTGTCTTTTGGTTGGAGCATTTAATCCATTCATGTTTAAGGTAATTATCTATATGTATGTTCCTATTACCATTTTCTTAATTGTTTTGGGTTTGTTTTTGTAGGTCCTTTTGTTCTCTTGTGTCTCCTACTTAGAGAAGTTCCTTTAGCATTTGTTGTAGTGCTGGTTTGGTCGTGCTGAATTATCTTAACTTTTGCTTGTCTGTAAAGCTTTTGATTTCTCCATCGAATCTGAATGAGATCCTTGCCGGATAGAGTAATCTTGGTTGTAGGTTCTTCCCTTTCATCACTTTAAATATATCATGCCTCTCCCTTCTGTCGTGTACAGTTTCGGCTGAAAAATCAGCTGTTAACGTTATGGGAGTTCGCTTTTATGTTATTAGTCGTTTTTCCGTTATTGCTCTCAATAATTTTTCTTTGTCTTTAACTTTTTACCAATTTGATTACTATGTGTCTCAACATGTTTCTCCTTGGGTTTATCCTGTATGGGACTCTCTGCACTTCCTGGACTTGTGTGGCTATTTCCTTTCCCATGTTAGGGAAGTTTTTGACTATAATCTCTTCAAATATTTTCTCGGGTCCGTTCTCTCTCTCTTCTCCTTCTGTGACCCCTATAATGCGAATGTTATTGCATTTAATGTTGTCCCAGAGGTCTCAGGCTGTCTTCATTTATTTTCTTTCTTTTTTCTTTATTCTGTCCCATAGCAGTGAATTCTACCATTCTGTCTTCCAGGTCACTTATCCGTTCTTCTGCCTCAGTTATTCTGCTCTTGATTCCTTCTAGTGTAGTTTTCATTTCAGTTATTGTATTGTTCATCTCTGTTTGTTTGCTCTTTAATTCTTCTAGGTCTTTGTTAAACATTTCTTGCATCTTTTCAATATTTGCCTCCATTCTTTTTCCGAGGTCCTGTATCATCTTCACTATCAGTATTCTGAATTATTTTTCTGGAAGTTTGCCTATCTCCACTTCTTTTAGTTGTTTTTCTGGGGTTTTATCATGTTCCTTCATCTGGTACATAGCCCTCTGCCTTTTCATCTTGTCTATCTGTGAATGTGGTTTTTGTTCCACAGGCTTCAGGATTGTGGTTCTTCTTGCTTCAGCTGTCTGCCCTCTGGTGGATGAGGCTATCTAAGAGGCTTGTGCAAGTTTCCTGATGGGAGGGACTGGTGGTGGGTAGACCTGGGTGTTGATCTGGTGGGCAGAGCTCAGTAAAGCTTTAATCTGCCTGTCTGCTGATGGGTGGGGCTGGGTTCCCTCCCTGTTGGGTGTTTGGTCTGAGGCGACCCAACACGGACCCTACCCAGGCTCTTTGGTGGGGCTAATGGCAGACTCTGGGAGGGCTCATGCCAAGGAGTACTTCCCAGAACTTGTGCTGCCAGTGTCCTTGTCCCCATGGTGAGACACAGGCACGCCCTGCCTCTGCAGGAGACCCTCCTACACTAGCAGGTAGGTCTGGCTCAGTCTCCTATGGGGTCACTGCTCCTTCCCCTGGGTCCCAGTGTGCACACTACTTTGTGTGTGCCCTCCAATAGTGGAGTCTCTGTTTCCCCCAGTCCTGTCGAAGTCCTGCAGTCAAATCCCACTAGCCTTTAAAGTCTGGTTCTCCGGGAATTCCTCCTCCCGTTGCTGGACCCCCAGGTTGGGAAACCTGCCGTGGGGCTCAGAAGCTTCACTCCAGTGGGTGGACTTCTGTGGTAAAAGTGTTCTCCGGTTTGTGAGTCACTCACCCAGCAGTTATGGGATTTGATTTTATTGTGATTGCGCCCCTCCTACCGTCTCATTGTGGCTTCTCCTTTGTCTTTGGATGTGGGGTATCTTTTTTGGTGAGTTCCAGTGTCTTCCTGTCGATGATTGTTCAGCAGTTAGTTGTGATTCCTGTGCTCTCGCGAGAGGGAGTCTACCATACTTGTTTTAAACCAGGGGGGTCGGCACACTTTTTTTTTTCTTCTGAAGAAGGCTTTATAATAAATGTTTTAGACTTTACAGGCCATATGGAGTCTTTCACCACTACTCAAACCTTGATGTTGTAGCACAAAAGCCACCCTAGACAATATGTAAACAAACAGGGCTTTGTTAAAGTAAAAACTTTATTTACAAAAGCAGTTGGTGAAGCAATTTGGTCTACAGATCACAGTTTTCTGACCCTTGTTTTAAAAAGTAAAGGATAAGTAATTTGTGTATGGTACTCTCAAAGTCTTCTGCATGCTGTTCTTTTGCCACTGGAATGTGAGAACGAAGTCCGTATTGGATCAGTTGATTTTTACCCAATTTAAATCTGTTACATTAAAAAATGTTGAGAACCACTGGTATACAAAAGGCAGGGTAGAGCTGTTAGTATTCTACAAAAAGCCACCATCATTTTTTAACCTGAGTCTTGGAGGCTGGCATTTGTAAAACCCAAAAAAAACACATTTCTTGATGTATTTTTGTAAAGGAGATATGAACAGAAGGAATGGGAAGGCAGCTGGCTAGTCTAAATAATACTCAAAGCTTAAATATCTGTTTATCAGAATACAGCAGAGCACTCAAAAATAATGATAGAATTTCTTAAATAAACTGCTTATTAAATAAAAATAAAACTATCAATTCTGTGGGCAAGAGATTGGATTATAAACTAATGTGCATCTTTAAACTAAGAATAAGACTGAAATATTTATTTTATTAATATATGATTTTCAGCAGAGAACATTTGTAGTTTATAACCCATATTTAAACCTTAAGTATATAAAATTGTAGGTGTTCTACTATACGTATGAAAATATAAATCATATGATATTACTGGTCACTTAGTGTTACCTTAAATAGAAACAAATACAAGCTGTTATACTGTATAATGTTAGGCTCTATATTAAACAACGCACAGCATCTGATTTCTGGCAGCATAGAATTGTTTTAACCTTGAAGAACATTTATTTATAATTGATACAATAAGTTAGAAAAAGACTTTTTAAAAGTTCCAACCGAGGTGAAAATGAACGCTAAGAATCATAGTTCTGGCTAAAATGTGAAAAAGAAAGAATAAATGCATTTGAAAGTGTTTCACAAAATTAAAAAAATTGTTTTACAGCTGAGTTTATTAAAACAATGATATATTGGCTCAGCACCTTCCAAGAGTCCTTATCATCTTCAGCAATCAGGTGGAAATCTAGTTAAGGATAAAATGTAGCCCTATGGTGATTTTATACAATTGCTGTTTTTTAAGCAGTATTACAGTTTTGCTCTCTTAGCAAATTACTTTACAAGCCTTGCACGTTATTTATATCCCACTGAGATTTCCAGGCTACCAATCACTGGAAAGAACACCAGTCTAGCACACAGATCTGTAACAGTTTGGACCCTCGGCAGCTCTAGAGACCAGAGACAAACAACCTGGCTTGGGAGTAGCCCTAACAAACTCATCTGCAGCCAATGAATCAGATGCCATAACAAAACACCCACTAAATTCTAACCGGTGTGATAAATTCTTACAGAAAGACTCTGTCTTATTTTCTGTGCAACAGGTATATACCAATTGCCCAATCTTAGGTCAGGTATTACAAAGAATTGGATTTTTTTGTTTGTTTGTTTTCAAGTGAAAATTAGTGATTTGACTGTGATGCTAAAATTTTTTGATGTCTACCTAATTTCTACAATCTGCTTGAGGTTTTCTTCAATCCTTGATTCTTCGAATATCACTTTATTTTGCATTAATATGTGTTTTGAAAGGTTCAAGTGTCTTGGTAGAAATAGTCTGAACAAAGAGAATGCTTAAAAAGTGGTTGTGCATTTCTCATAAATAATTACAAAGTGCTAAGCAATATGAAGTCAAAATTTAGTAATTTAGCCTTTCTTCTTTATTTAGTCTTTCCTGATTGGGTCTATATGTGCAGAAAGTAGTGGGTCTTTTGCTCTCACATTATAACTACCACTGCTTTTCCTCTGCCCTGTGTTTCCATAGGCTTGGGTTTGCAGCAGACACAGTTAGGCCTATGTTTTGCCAGTGCTCAGTGTTGTCCAGTTTTGTTTCATGAGTTTTATTTCTGCAGTTTAAGCGTGAGCTCCTTTTAGTGGAGAATCATGTCTCAGACATTTTTAGCATCTCCCAGAGCATCTAGCGTAGTGCCAGCCCCACAGCCAACATTAAGGACCTATTTGTTGATTGACAGTAATCTAAGCATCATCAGCATTCCTAACCTGTGACTGCTGACGTGCTACTGGACAAAGATAGATCATCAATTCAGCAAAGTATCAAACAGAAATCAGGTTGAGTGGGCTTCCCTGGTGCAGTGGTTGAGAGTCCGCCTGCCGATGCAGGGGACACGGGTTCGTGCCCCGGTCCGGGAAGATCCCACATGCCGCGGAGCGGCTGGGCCCGTGAGCCATGGCCTCATGGCCTGCGCGTCCGGAGCCTGTGCTCTGCAGCGGGAAAGGCCACAACAATGAGAGGACCGCGTAACGCAAAAAAAAAAAAAAAAAAGAAAAAGCAGGTTGAGTGACACAACTGGGTTGAATTTCACATTTTGGACTCGACAAGTTAAAATATCTTTACTTCTCCTCATCATGGTTCCTCAGGATACATTTAGACTGAAAAAAGTACCTCCTCCCTGCCCCCCCACCCCGCCCTCGTTTTTCTTTTCATTCCTCATTCAGAATTAAATCTAAGCTTAATGGTTGAGGCAAGAACATCCTTTCTCAAACTTTCACTGATAAAAGAGCTCTCTCTCTGTCTCTCTGTCTCTATCTAAAAAGAATGGAAGAATTTTGGCCTGCGATATTTCACAAGCAATTTGGGCTGAAGAAAGAGGCCTTTATTTTCTACTTTAGCTTATTATTTGCTTCTTTCCCAGTTGAAGCGCACATCTGATAACTTGGCATGTCTAGTATCCCTTTCTCTGCTAACAAAGTCCCCTTATTATTTTGGGAAATGTTACTTCCACAGTCTTAAGACTAATTTTTCCTTCCTCTTTACTCCAGAGTCAGGCTCATGACCTCAGCCTGGTTAACCAGTGTCCCAGTGATGGGTTGGTAAAAGGGCATGGGTTCTTGGCCCAGTGAGAGTCTGGCCTGAGACTTCTGCTTGGACCTTTGGGAAACAGGTGATCCTTTTTTGATGGTGTTGCGGAGGTGATAGACTCTCTGCCATGTTTGTCAGAATATGGAGAGGGGGTTTCTGAAAAATAAGTGAACACCAAAAACAGAACTGAGAGATGACAAGAAACAGACTTTACCTGACTTTGTCCGAATACTTTTCATTATAAGCAATAAACTCTCCTTTTAGATGAGGCCTGTTTGATTTGGGTTTTTGTTGTTTGCCACTGAGAAGTCTGCCTAATTCAATGAAGTCAAAAGAAAATCTTACAGTTCTCATAAAAACCTAGTTTGTTTGTATGTGTTTTCCCCATCATGTTAAAAGCAACAGATTGATCCTGCCCAGCACTACAGTGGATAGGACAGGCTCTCTGTTTGGAAGTTCAAGTTTCATCACATGGCATAGTTTCAGCAAGGCTGCCTGCTAGGTTTAATATTTCTAGCACTGTAATGACTGCCACATGTATAACAATTACCTGATGCTCAGTTTCATTTTCAAGATACCATGAATAAATTTCTTATGGTATAAAAGAATATGAAACCAGTAGAACTAAAAGATAAGATACTTTTACTTGAACACAATTTGTGAGTGTAGCAGTATTGCCTGAATCTGTTTACCCCTCAGAACAATGTCTGTGCAAATTCTTATCACTTTGAATGGCTACGTACACTTTAAATGGGTTAGCATTTCTCACCTTCTCAGTGCTACAAGAGCGTATGAAAAATGTAAATTAGAAGCAGAGCATGTGTGTGAAACAGCAGTGATTATACACTGGGTGTCATTACACTTTCAGCTTTCTGTGTTTTCAATGCACCACGTACTTTGCATCAAAGCAGTGAAGTTTAATGAAAATCAATAACACCAAGGGACTGACTGAAGAACTTTCTAGAAGGAGATTCTATGGCATGGTGAATATGTAGAAGGGAACTTAGGGAAGGGCATTATGAAGAGTAGACAAATGTAAGGGACTGAGGTTTATGCAATTCTAAAGAGACAAACATAACTAGGTGATAACGGTCGAGCAGTGCGGTCTGATAGAAATACAATGTGAGCTGAGTGTGTCATTTCAATTTTTCTAGTAACCACATTAAAACAGTAAAAATAAATAAATGAAATTAATTTTAATAATACATTTTATTTTATCTAATATATCTGAAATGTCTTTCTTTCAACACGAAATCAATATAAAAATTATTGAGATATTTTACTTCTTTTTGACACCTCGGTTGTTAACATCTGGTGTGTATTTTTCAGTTTCAGCAAATCACTAGCCACATGATAAGTGCTCAAAAGTCACGTGGTTCTAGTAGCTACGTTACTGGAGAGAGCTGATTAGAGAGTAGGAGAAGACAAAGTCCATCCTAGAATTTTACATCCTAGCTGGTGTCTGAACTTTAAATTTCTAGCTCAAAGAGGAGAGCTAGAGGGCACATCTTCACAGCTACCATCTCTCCAGCTCTAATAGTAATCATAGCTCTAATTCAGTCTTTACCCTACATCCAGCTTCACAAATGAAAAGTAGTCAGTGAATTTTGGTGAGTTACGATGCATCAATTAAAGTGTTATCAGGAAACAGCTGGCGCTCAAATTGAGTAAATTAAGGAGAATTTAATAAAAGTGCTATATACAAAGTTGTGTTGGCAGTAGAGAAACCACAGGGGATCATGTGGTACCCCAGGAATTTAAAATTAGTAAGCCTTTGCCACCTTAAGCCTGAAGGGGCAGGGGATGGGGCGGTCTCCAAAATCCGGAGCAAGAGGGTCCTGTGAAGGGGGCCACATTGCAGGAGCTATGATCTTCTGTCATATAAGGTCAGAGGACCCTGCAGGAGGGGGCAGGAAAAGGAAACTTGAGAGCTCACTTTCCCCTCCCCCTCTAATCTCCAGGTGGTTATTCCCATTGGAGTGCAAGCCAGCCAGCCAATCAATGCAGCCCACATAGTCAGCTACTGGAGCACAGAGAAGGTGGGGAAGGGTGATCTGAAGGGTAAACTAAACCCATCCAGCAAGTTTGCCTACTTGAGGAAATTAAGAGAAAGCAAAGCAAAATAGGAGATAGAATACAAAATCAGTGAAGCCTTGAGAAGAGTAAAAAAAACACTGTGTTTTCTTAATCCCTTCTGGCATTTTGGTGTCTTTCATTTTGTTCCTTGTCTTACATTGTGTCTCACAGTTGATAGTTTTGAAACTGAGATCCACAAGTAGGTTTCAGGGAGCTCAGGAACCTTGTGAAATTATGGGAAATACTTTGTGTATATGCTTTTTTTTTCTTTCTTTTTTTTTATTCTGGGTAGAATCCATAGCTTTCCATGAGTTCTTGGTTATGGTGGCTTAAGAAATCCCTGTGACAGAGAGCAGAAAATAAAGCTGTCCAAATTGCTGACCATTACCCCGAAGTCAGCAGTTTTCTTAGGCTGAGTTCCCTAAAGTGGACCCTGATTTGTTAAGGCAGGAAGCACAGAAGAATCTGGGGGTGGGGGGAGGGTAGAGGAAGCAGGACAAAAAAACCCACAGGAGCCAGCCAAGGGTGCGACTTCAGGCATACTCCTGAGAAGGTGGCTTCAGCCCCAGAGGACTCTTTGGAGGACTGTTACAGTTGTCATTTGTAATTGCCTAAAGAGTTCCTTGGAAGATGTGAATTCCTGGGCAGTGTCTGCTCTCTGTCCAAGGGGACAAAGCAGCTTCAGAAGGCCAAGGACAGTACTCTGAAGAGGTGCTGGCAGTAGGAAAAAAGAGGTTGCCAAAACTGGTAGGGGCACATGGAATAGGTAAAGTGTATTATATCTAATGGCGACACTAAATTTAGTGCCAATGATGGTAGTTACATAGAGGTGAGTGGCAGGTAATTAGTTTATTAAGACATGCAGAACCCAGCTCCTTACTGGTGCAAAATGTGCAGGTTATGGAGTAAAAGGGGACAGTTGGACGAGGGTACCACACTGTAACAGCATCCACCAGGCCACAGGCTCCTATCTTTTGGCCCCGTGGCCAGGTCCTGGAGCCTCCTCTGATGTAGCTTCTTGTACTGGGAGCATCTCATGGTTCTTTAAGTTATCCAAATGTAACACTGCAGTGAGTTAGAGTCCCCTAATCCCAACACAAAGTCTAGTCCCAGCTTCAGTCCATTAACTCTTACACCAAGCCTAATCAACACAACATATCAAGCATATCCTAAACCCTCACCCCTTTTTCTGATTCCCCTACCCCTGCCCATGGTTTCTTCCTCTCTCTTACAATAAAGACCACAGTAATAATAACTATAATGATGATGATGATAGAAGCTTATTCAGCACTTATTCTGTGTAAGCTATGAGCCATTTTATGTGGATTACCTAACTTAAATGTCAAACCACCCTATAATTCAGATAGGATTATTATCTTCATTTTATAGCAGAGAAAACTGAAGCTTAGAGTTGATATAACATTCCTAAGGTTGCAACACTGTAGTATGAATCCAGCCTTGCTGATTCCAGGGCTCATATGCTCTGTATTCTAGTTTTTCCTCATATTATTGTGTTTCTATCTTGTATCACTCTTACTCCATGTGATCCCATGTGTGAAGATCCTGTCTTGCCTTGGTCTGTTAAGTTGTCTATTCTTCTTCTGGTAGTGGAACCACTCTTCTCCTTTAGGGATTCCTTCATACCATGTAGTACAGATGAAGCAGTCTGTCCCAAGCCCCTTCCCCTTTTTGGAAGGTGGTCAGGGCATGTGAACTAAGCTGGTCAGTGAAAACCCTTTTCTGAGATATTTGTTAGAATCTTTTTTTTTTTTTTTTTTTTTGCGGTACACGGGCCTCTCACTGTTGTGGCCTCTCTCATTGCAGAGCACAGGCTCCGGACGCGCAGGCTCAGCGGCCGTGGCTCACGGGCCCAGCCGCTCCGCGGCATGTGGGATCTTCCCGGACCGAGGCACGAACCCGTGTCCCCTGAATCGGCAGGCGGACTCTCAACCACTGCGCCACCAGGGAAGCCCTGTTAGAATCATTTGTAAGGAGCATTTTCTCCTTGAAAGGCTGAGGGTATTGAGATCTGGATAAAGCTATGGAGGGGCAATTATTGATATCTCGGAAATAAATTAAGCCTGAGAATAAAGGTAAAACAGGAGAAGGGATCCAGGACATTATTAGAGTCCTGATGATATTGATTACACACCTGTATTCCACCATCTGTGGCAGAAACCAACTGCATCTAGTTTTGCTGCCAATAAATTCTGCCCCCCTCTCAACACACATGATTTTTTTTTGGCTTAAACTAGTTTGCTTATTTTATTTCCCTGTCTTTTCACTGACACTAGATTGTGAATTTCTTGAGGACAGGGACTACGTCATTTATTTTTATAGTCAAAGTACTTAGTGTAGATTCTAGCATACAAAAGCTACCCATGTTGTTTGCACAGAATTGAATAGTTTGGGGTCAATACAAGAAAAGAAATTACTCAGGTGTGATGTGGGAAAAACTACCAGGAAAACCAATGATAACTCATACTAGGTGTCATAATCTCAATAGGCAGTTTCCCTTGACAGGCACACCCAGGTGTTTTCCGAGCATCTGGGACACGCTAATTGGACGACACTTTGAACACATGGATTTGTGGTTTGGTTTCCTGATAGGCAAGACCTCCTTCACTGTCTCTGAGTGGTTTGATGAACACCTGACTTTCCTGTAATGTGACCAAGCTATGCCAGCCCCTCCCTCAGTTGGCCAGGGGAGCAGAAGGGATCTGAGATGGATGGAGTTGCTGTTCTCTGGTAGCTTGGATTTATGGACTTGGCTGGGTTTCTCTGGAAGGATGGAGATCAATGGCAACCATATGGTGGAGAATATTATCCCACTGTGCCCCCTCAATGGGACCTGAAGATTGGTAGGTTCAACACTCCTGGTTTTACGTGGGAATCTATTGTCAGCATCTCAATTCCTCAGCAAATCCAGTCTTCCAGCAATTACAGCTGAGCTGCATGTGTGTGCCTCTTCCATCTGCATCTGGTGATGCTTTCCCTCCAAATTTTCACTCAGTTGTTTAAGTCACAGGCACTTAGTTTCTCTTGAGTACCATTCCTGTGCCGGACAGAAATAAACATACTGCTTAAAGTCCAGGCAGCATGTGGTAAAGTCAGGATCTGGTCCAGGCTTAGGGAAGGGAGGACTTGGCCAGGGTGAAAGGTAAGAATGCGCCAACTGAGAGTATTTTTCTGGCCTTACTATTTATATTATTGTCATTCTCAGCTGTAGAATTAGATTCCCAGAAATGTAACTGTTATAGCCGTGGAGTGTTGTGCCTTTGTAAATGCCGGTATATTTACGGATAGCTCTGCATCTTTTTTAAAAAAAAATTATTTATTTATTTTTGGCTGCATTGGGTCTTCGTTGCTGTACTCGGGGTTTCTCTAGTTGCAGCGAGAGGGGGCTACTCTTCGTTGCGGCACGCGGACTTCTCATTGCAGCGGTTTCTCTTGTTGCGGAGCACGGGCTATAGAGTGCAGCCTCAGTAGTTGTGGCTCGCGGGCTCTAGAGCACAGGCTCAGTAGTTGTGGCGCATGGGCTTAGTTGCTCCACGGCATGTGGGATCTTCCCAGACCAGGGCTCGAACCTGTGTCTCCTGCATTGGCAGGTGGATTCTTAACCACTGCACCACCAGGGAAGCCTAGCTCTGCATCTTGGTAGGCTAAATGACCATGTGGCCTAGTTTATGTTAAAATGCAAAGATAGAGTCCTTGTATCCCAATTTTATAGAAATTCTTCTGTATTAATGCCATTGTCATCACAGAGGACTAGTTAATTGCCACTCAGTGCGCTTACTGACTAAGAAAAGTGACCATTTCAATCAGTTCCTTAGATCTGGTACAACACCTAGAGTATCATGTTCAATCTTGACATCCCTGCCTTAAGAGGAACATTGACAAAGGGAAGCGAATCCAGAACAAATTAATCTAGACTACTCTAGATGAGGTCTGGTAGAACAAAGACAACAAAACGAAATAACGAGGACTACAAAGGCAAGTTTTTGGAAAATGTGTGTTTGTCTTCTGGTGTCTGAATGGCAAATATAGAAGAGGAATACTCTTTGTTCTCCTCAATGCCACAGGGCAGAGCTAGTGATTAGGTAGAGGCATCATGAAGTTAGATTTCAGGTAGACATAGGAAAAGGTCACTCTGCTATTAAGTTGGTTTGCTTTTGGTTGTGGCAGATTTCCCTATTCCTGGAGCTAATCAGCCAGAGGCTGGATGACCGTGGTAGAGGTATGGTATGGCAGTGACAGTTCAAGGCTTAGCCAGTATCCATTCTCTTCTTTCTTACTGACAGGATCTGGGATTATTGTTTCAGATGAAATATCATGTTTCCCTGCTTCCCTTGCAGATAAATGTGATTAATCGGGTGTAAGGAGCAATCACTGGATGGAACTTCTGGCAACATTTTTTTTGCCTTTCCCCTCTCTCTTCTGGTTTCCTGCCTGGAATCCAGATGTGTTCGCTGTAGCTCCAGCTATATTTAAGATGATGACATGACCTTGAGGGTGAAAGAGACACATTTGTTAGAGTGGAGCAGGACAGAAGCAGCCTTGGTCCCTGTTGGCCTTATCAACCTGGACCGCCTACCTTCTTTTGTTTGTAACCTGAAAGAAAAAGAAACTTTCATCTGTTTATAGCCTTTCCCCTTTCCAATCTCTCTCACTAACTGACATACTCAATTCCTACCAGAAATGGTTAGTCAACTATCAACCTTGAAGTCTTTTTCAAATCTAAGTATCCATGGATATCAGAATTTGTTACTTCACTTCCACCTATTATCTTTATAACCTACTGCATTTAACAATTAGAATATTGGAAGCTATAATGCAAGGATAATACTGAGATATTATACTGATGTATTTTTATTCTAAATTGTCCCCAGTACCTAAATGACATTGATTCAGGGGCAATTATTTATTTGATCACTTCAGGGAAGCCTAGAACAAAAAGGTTATTGCCCAAGTCTAGTTTCAAATTGGCATTTTGTAGGTCCCAATAAGTGTTTTCAGAGGAAGGCTTTATGGAGAGAGAAGAAGGTTTGCTAAATTCCAGAAGCACCCTTCTTCTAACAAGAACCAAGCCTGGCTGACTCAGAAAGTAGGGTTTTTATAGAGAGGAGGAAGAGAAGAGTATCAGTTGAGATGGGAGAGAAGAGAGTGAATGTAGACTCCAGTGCTCTCGTTCCCCTGTCATGCCAAAATCTCTAAAATAGGGATAAGGCAGAAATTCAGGTAACTTAGGCACAATCTGGAGCCTCAGGGCTGGTGTTCCTCAGAGAAGTCCTCTTTTCTGACAAGCAGCTGAGGCCAGCAGGGCACAGGAACAGAGAGGAAAACAAGGAACGTGAGAACAGGATGATGAAAACGAGTACTTTCTGGTGTTCTCTAGGACCGGCAAAATGCTTGTATGTGAAACCTTGACCCCATTCTACCTGCTATCCGATGGGGAGGCAAGGACAGCAGTTTCTGTTAAGTTCTCTTTACTGCAGGACTGGGCATTTCCCTCAACTCTTTTCCCTGCCCCGGGAAGAAGAAGGAAAGAACATACATAGTCTCTTAATGAAGGTTCTCGTTTATGGAGCTGTACGGCACCACTTCCTCGGTTCATGGAATGATGCTTATTTTAAAAGAATTCTCATAAGGGATCCGCATACTGACAGACCATCTGTTTAATGTTATATCAGCCTTTGCTTTTTTAAACAGATTGGGCAAACTTTGAGATTGTATATCCTTTTATGAATAGGAAAAACTCCAATAATGAAGAAAACAAGTTTCCAGTTTGTCTACAGCTCGCTCTGATTCAAATGTCATCTCTTGCTTTTGCGGGTGTGATCTTGTGATTTAGAGCAAGAAATATTATATTGATACATTTAGTCTTCATGCTGTTTCTGGCACAGTGCTCCTAAAACCCTTAGAATTTGTCTTCTGTTATGTTAATGAAGTGACTATTGCAAAGCACCTAGGGACTTAACCAGTGGTTAAGACTCTGCACGTCCACTGCGGGGGCACAGGTTCGATCCCTGGACAGGGAACTAAGATCCCTCATGCCGCAGGGTGTGGCAAAAAAAAAAAAAAAAAAAATAAAGGAAAGCATCTAAAGGTGGGGGTGGGGCTAGTTGCCAAGGAACCAACCACGTGATTAGAGTGGGAACTTTAGGTCCCACCCTCCTGACCTCCCAGGAAGGGAGAGGGGCTGGAGATTGAATCAATCGCCAATGGCCAATGATTTAATCCATCATGCCTCATTCTCTTTTATGGAGGGAATAAAGCCTCCATAAAAACCCCAAAGAAGAGGATTTGGAGGACTTCTGGGTTCATGAACACGTGGAGAGTTGGGGAGAGTGTCGTGCTCAGAGAGGGTGTGGAAACTCTTCACCCTTTCTCCACACCTTGCCCTGTGCATCTCTTCCATCTGGCTGTTCCTGAGTTATATTCTTAGACAATAAACTGGTCATCTAGTTAGTAAAATTGTTTCTCTAGCAAATTAATACAACCTAAGGAGGGGGTGGATCATTGAAACCACCAAGCTATAACTGGTCTTTCAGAAGCACAGGTGATAACTTGGACTTGTGATTGGTGTCTGAAATGGGGGGTTGGTCGCCATGGGGGACTCAGCCCTTAACCTGTGGGATCTAATGCTGTCTCCACACAGATAGCGTCAGAATTGAATTGAATTTTAGGACACCCTGCTGGTGTCTGAGAATTGCGTGGTGGTGTGGGAAAAGCCACCCACACATTGGAATTGGTGACCAGAATTGTAGTGGCCCATTGGCAAGACTCTCCTTAAATATTTCTCTGGCTCTGTTATGCCAGGTAAACATAAAGAACTCTGGTGGACTTGATTGTTTTGTCATTCACACAATATTCGGTGGGATTCAGGTTTGGCTAAAATGTAACTTTTTTTATGCTTATGCAAGCATGGAAGGTGCAAGTCACGTAGGGGATCAGGTGTGTGTGCCTGGGGGCATTCATGATTTTATGTATGTGTGTTGGGTGAGGGCAGGTATAGGGCAGGTATGGGCTTGTCTTTCAACAGAGACCTGCATTAGCTGTCATATCCTTTTAACTGGAGGCTTTTCTGCGTAGGATGGGCAGAGGCTTCGGCATCTGGGCCGGGTGCCTAGTTCTCTCTCAATATGACATGGCCTCCTGATGATCTGCCCTCCCCTCCGTCTGTCAGGATGGCCCTGGTTCACTCCCCAACCCCTTGGCTCTTTCTCGACTTAGGTGCTAAGCAGCAGTGAACTTACAGGAAACAGCTCACAGAACCCTACCTATCACATCCATTTTTATTCTTTGCAGCAAGTGCTATGGGGGGAGCTCTTCACCTCTTTAAAATTTTTCCTTTGCTCTCATGGGCTCAGACTTTGTTCATTAACTCAGACAACTTTCTCTGAGGTTCCTCCTCCCTCTTCCTTAGTTGTTGTTGTTGTTTTTCTTTTTGTCTGCTTGGCAAATTGCTACTTGCTCGCTGAGAATTATTTCTCCAAGTTGTACCTTTCCAGCTCTCGTCTCCAAGCTCCTGAAGAGGCTAACGAGCACTGGTGCTTAGGTTGTAACACTAGACATTTGCCACAGAGCTAATGCAAAATGCATGGCATGTGTCCAATATTGGAAAGCCAAGGGTTGCAGCACGAGGGGAAAAAGGAAATGCAGTCTTTACTCTGTGTGACATGATTACCTGGAGACCTGGAGATTTGCTTTTTTTTTTTTAATTTATTAAATTTACTTATTTTTGGCTGTGTTGGGTCTTCATTGCTGTGCGTGGGCTTTCTCTAGTTGTGGTGAACGGGGGCTACTCTTTGTTGTGGAGCATGGCCTCTAGGCACACGGGCTTCAGTAGTTGTGGCATGTGGGCTCAGTAGTTGTGGCACACGGGCTTAGTTGCTCCACAGCATGTGGGATCTTCCCAAACCAGGGCTCAAACCTGTGTCCCCTGCATTGGCAGGCAGATTCTTAACCACTGCACCGCCAGGGAAGCCCTGGAGATTTGCTTTTAAAGACACAGTTAAATGTTAGGAAAAACTAGCTGTCATTAGGATGAACTTGGAGCAGAATTGAGTTATGAGCATGTGGTAGGTATCTTGGAAATCACATGGGAATTCATCATCATCAAGGAGAAATTTTAAAATTAAGTTTACATATATTAGACATAGCTTAATTGCTTCGCAGGGAAAGAATCTGTGCTGTTACCCAATTTATAGATTTTAATGGGTCTTTTCTGAGAGACAAATATTTCAGATCCTAGGGAAGCAGATAGTGATGGGCATGTGAGCTGCCCCATGCCGTTTATTTGGTAACATTTCAGAGTGAACCTGTGTCAGAATATTTCTGCATGCCCCTAATTCTCTCAGCCCTCTCCATCCTACTCTCTGATTCTGCCAGGCTGATCTGTATGCATCACATCAATGGATATCTGCCACTGGTCTGATTTGCAGTTGGGTTTTGCCAATGGGGCAGCCCTGAGACGAGGTTGGAGAGTAGAGAGAGCAGTAATAGTGTGTCTTTCCCTGGCTCTTTCCCTCAAGGTCACCTTGAGCTAGTTGTGACCCCTGACCTCTCCCAGTGGCTCATTTTATAATTCTTTCTCCCTCCAGAAACTGGCCTCCCCAGTCCCTACAGATCCAAGGGGTGATAGTGACTATGACTCTGTTACTAGGAAGGCACCATTTAAGCACCATCCCTTGTAGTTCCCCTACACCTTCAATTTTGTAAACAGTCTCTTTGCAAATATATCCTCTGTAATTATCCTATTTTGATTGTGCCATATGTTTCCTGTTGGGACCCTTAAGAAGATGAATCCTACAAAGAGAAGAAGTTCCATTCACTGGAAATTTTGATTAGTGTGATTTTATTTTATTATTTATTTATGTTTAATTATTTTATTTATTTATTTTTGGCTGCGTTGGGTCTTCGTTGCTGCGCACGGGCTTTCTCTAGCTGTGGCGAGTGGGTTCATTGCGGTGTGAGGGCTTCTTATTGCAGTGGCTTCTCTTGTTGTGGAGCATGGGCTCTAGGTGCATGGGCTTCAGTAGTTGTGGCTCGCGGGCTCTAGAGTGCAGGCTCAGTAGTTGTGCACGGGCTTAGTTGCTCCACGGCACGTGGGATCTTCCTGGACCAGGGCTCGAACCCGTGTCCCCTGCATTGGCAGGTGGATTCTTTTTTTTTTTTTTAGATGTTGGGGGTAGGAGTTTATTAATTAATTAATTAATTTTTGCTGTTGTTGGGTCTTCGTTTCTGTGTGAGGGCTTTCTCTAGTTGTGGCAAGCGGGGGCCGCTGTTCATCAAGGTGCACGGGCCTCTCACTACTGCAGCCACTCTTGCTATGGAGCACAGGCTCCAGACGCGCAGGCTCAGTAGTTGTGGCTCACGGGCCTAGTTGCTCCGCGGCATGTGGGATCCTCCCAGACCAGGGCTCGAACCCGTGTCCCCTGCATTGGCAGGCGGATTCTTAACCATTGCACCAGCAGGGAAGCCCCTAGTGTGATTTTAGAGAGTGTAAAATCTATATGTGATAAACCATGGCTTTAGAAGGCAGGATAACAGAGTGGTTAAGAATACGGACCTGAGATATCCTGCCTGCTTGTGACTTCCGTAGGGGGGTGTCGTGAATATTCAGTTAGGTAATATATATAAGTGTCCAGCATTTAGGGAATGCCGTATATCAATAAATACAAGTTTTTACTGTTATTATTACTACCACTACTACGTTTTAAAAGATGAAACTTTCCACAAAGTTAGGAAAACTTGATTGGGGGTTGGTTTATGTAAATAAGAATATATCAGGAAGAAGCATCATACAGTTAACAATAGGGAGCATTGATTCAGAGTTTACTATATGCCGGTATTGTGTTAATATGTATTCTAGGCATTCGGCAACAGTGTATGCAGCATTCTGCCCTCAAGAAGCTAAGGTGAATTTGATAATAAAATGAAAAGACATGAAAGGAGTTAGAATTTGATGAGAGGAGAAGGTAGAACCTTCTATCTATCTAATTCTATCTATCTAATCTATCTATCTAATCTATCTATCTGTCTATCTCTGGATGTATTATAGGTCTTTGACCTTGTGGACTGTAGGACCTGGTTAACCAGTCATGGGGAACTGTTTCTTCTGTGTCAGGATCCTGAAGTCTGAGGGCAGGCAGTCAGGAAGGGAAGATGGATGTGAAGTGAGGGAATCAAGAACAACTAGCAGCAGGGAGGATGAGGGGAGCCCCCATGACAGACTGGAACCTGCGTGGGTCTCTCACCACCTCCAAGCCTCCGTCTTCTATGACGGGAGTATCCTGCAGGAGAAGCACGTGCCCTATGTCATGAAGCGAAACACACCTTGACCGAGGAGTTAGAGAAGCTGAAAAAGGATCTAGAAGGAGTCTGAATTTCTGTGGGCCCTTATGCTGCCTCACACCAACAAAGTGAGCCAACAGGCAAACCCAGTGTGTCTGTGCTGAGAAAGTATCTTGTGTTCTGCTCTGACTTTCCCCACTGCATCCCTTCTGCCTTCAATCACTTGCAGAAGATCTCTTAGCCCCGTGCTCATCAGGAGCTGTGCCATGAAGAGAATCTGGGGAAATGGAGTGCCAGCTTAGCTAAGTTCACACAGTACAGGTCTAACGAGAGGAGTTAGATTCATAGAATTCTGGAGTTGGAAGTAATCTAACGCCCCATAGTTGGAGATGAGGAAACAGAAGCCCAAGAAGATAAAGCAAAAATTATACTCTGAGTTGTCTGTATACAACTGTCTCTATTTAAAATCTCAACAAGTGTGAGTAGTTTCAGTTTACAGAAATCCTAACGAGTTTAAGTAAATATAATGTACAGTATACAAACATATGTGAGTATCAAAGTGTGATAAAAGCAGTATAGGGTTAATATAGTCAAAACAGGAGCTTAGTGATCAAACAAAGATATTTACTGAGAATTAAAAAAAAAAAATTTGGATTAGTTGCCAGAATTATAAGGAGAGGTTTGTGCAGGTATATGAGAAACATACCGCTGTCCCCATTTCCGCATATGATTCCACACGTCCTTTCTCCAGAACTGGATGGAGTGTTCCCAAGGGGTGGCCTTATTATCCTTCTCCTACTGAGACCCTGTGAGGCTGGTTGGCTGGCAGGCAAGGGGATGTGAGGCCAGCCGTGAAGGAGGATCACCTCAATACATCCCCCCTCACTCTGTTATTAAGGGAGAGATTGGCTGAAAACTTGGCATTCTTCTGAATAAAAAGGGCTGCCTCCACTCTATTCCTGGAATCTCACTGCAGTATCATTTGGATCCCATCTCCAGAAAGGAGGGCTGAATCCTCATCCTGGTTTAGCCACTGACTTTCAGTGTAAATCTATCTTCAGCCTACTTTATTGGACTGTTGTTCAGAACCTCTGGCCAGGTTGCTCTACCCCTAAATACAGAGACTATCCTTGGGCCCAAACCTGCTCAGTGTTTTTCTTTTCAGTGCAGCTAAATTATGGCTCAGCCTGCTAGATTCACCATCCAGCTTGCCTTTCTGGGACCTCTTATGCCGGGTATTACCTAGACACGGTGCACTGAGATCTCCATCTTATTCCTTTCCCAGGGGATTAACAGATTAAATCCTCATCACTGGAAGGTTTGGTTGCAAATCATTTACGATTGTAGCTAATACTCAGTGACCTCTTTCCCTGTGTTCCTACCGTTTTAACACTTAATTTTCACAGCAGCCCTCTGAGATAGATACTGTTTATTGTCTCCATTTTACTGATGAGGAAACAGAGTCTTATGATGACATCACAAAGCTTATGACTGTAGTCCTTTTTCTTTACTTCCCAATTTCCTGGGTAAGAGATTAATAAGGAAGCACCACTAGGATTCTACTTTCACCATTGTTTTTTCAAAGGGTGGAGATTAACAACATTGGGTTCACACTTTTTGGCCCTATGTTAATGAACACCATGTCTTTTTTTCACAATGGCATCTCCTTACAGCCTGAATAATAATAATAAATGGATTAAAATAGTGTGCTTCTTTTTCTCAAATGAGCAGCTGTATCTCCAAGGATCTCCAATCTCAGCCTTCATTTCTCAGAGAATCCTGTTTCATGTGTGCAACACTAAACATGGCGCTTCTGCAAATTTCTGATTTCCCAATGGCTGGATTGGAACTAGCCATGTCATGAGCTTTAATTTAGTATCTGCTACAATTATTGGTAGTGATATTCCATAACTACAATTCTATCCTTGATAGATGTGTAGGTAAAAAAAATATAGTAGAGGAGAATGCTGCTTATCTAGCCCCTTAGCATATGTGTGTCCAGAGCACATAACATGTCAAATTTGAGAGAAGTGGAAAGTAAATTGAGAAAAAAATGGACATTGCTATGTAGTTTGAGCCAAGTTGCAAGTTATCTCAGTGGTGACACTACAGCAAGAGCAAAAGAAGATTTTTGAGTATTTAAAATATTGAAATATTAGCTAGAGAAGCTAGGGAAAGTATTAACAAAACAAAATATAATGCTATACAATAGGAAAGATTAAGCTATTGAAAATATGAAGAAAAAGAGTGGACAGATCAACTCAAACTATTGGTGGTCCTTTTGGAGGAGGAAAAAAAAAGTTGTGGAAAGAATCGATGAAGTGGGAACAAAATAAACAGGTTAAAAACACTCAGATGCCTCTATACGAGTTGAACTGAAAGTGTCTACAACCCATGTCATTAAATGACAAAAGCAAGGCATAGAATACACATTATTCCAGAGGTACTATTAGTTGACTTGTGTAATACTTGTAACACTCTGCAAAGTAGGTGTGCTTGTTATGCACGTTCTAGAAATGAGGAAATTGAGACTATTCCTTGAGTAAGATACCTAAGTAGTAAGCAGTAGAACTAGAATTCTTATTCAGGCAGGCTGCTTCCGGAATTCATGCTTTTAATGCTGTTTGCTACATTTTTAAGCAAATACATTTATAGGTACATAGATTATTTCTGAAACTTTATATATGAAAACAGTAACAGATTTTGCCTCTAAACAGAGAAGCACTAGGGGCTAGGAGTCTAAGGTAGGAGGGATACTTTCTTTGCCCATACGTCTTCAATTTTGACTTAGTTTTTACCGATCCCTCCCCGTTTATACCTCAGGTCCTGACAGATTCCCTCCTGTATTCCACTGGACACACCAGCTCACATTATAATCATTTGTTTGCATGTGCCCCCTTCTACATTATCAACTCCTCAAGAACAGGGACCATGTCTTATTCATCTTGGACTTTTTAGTGCTAACCTCTGACCTACAGCAGCACTTGATAAGTTTTTACTGAGTGCACCAAAATGGAAAAAAGAAAACACCCTGGAAAGAATGACTGTGGTATGAAAACAGCCAGCTCTTCCTAGGATTGTGTTACAGGAGGGACACTGGGCATCTTTCTACTTTCTTCCACAGCTAAAGGTGGGCTGGTGTGATAAATCTTAATTCATTGAATTTTAATCATTAAAATTCATATAATAACGTTCAATCCATGCTGCCCAGTTTCTTTAAAAAGGAGGCAAGAGCTATTAGTTTTCTGGGCAGAGTGTTGCACGTGAAGCTGAGCGTGTGGGAATTGCCTTCTCTGTGTAGTCTTCCTGCCTTAAACTGTTCTTGTCCCACAGTTGGTACAGAGTGCAAAGAAAACATCCTGGTCAAGGACTTGTATTTGACCTAGTTAGAGATCCACGTGGTTCTTACCAGGGTAATTGTAGTGCCAAAGGTTCCTCACAGTAACTTCTATTATATTATAGTGAGCCCTTGAATGTTCAAAAAAAAGTCTAATGTAGTTCTTTTATGATTCTAGGAGATGCCCGGGTGAACAGGCATAAAAATTAAATGCTTCTTAATAAATGATAGTGGAGCTACTGACTTCAAGGGTAGAATTTTTTTTTTCAGAAGTTTTTTTTATAATCAGTATTACTGCATTCAGTAGTTCTCCAAGTTGGCTGCACGTAGAATCATCTGAGATGCTTTTAAACCATACCCACGTGCCTGGGCCCCCCACACGGATGCAAATTCATTTGGTCAGAGCTGGGACCACAGCAACCCCAGGGGATGCTAATGTGTAGCTACCGCTGAGAACCATTGTGTTATAGAAACCCATAGATTTTCAGGTCACACTGGCGGAAACATTCACTCTCTATACAATGATGGAGTGCCTATGGTGAGCGTGACTCAATTCTAGGGGACTAGCAATAAGCAAAACAAATATTTCTATTATGGAGTTTACATTTCAGGAGTGAGAGGTGGTGATGAGGACAAAGAAAAGTTAAGTGGGGAAGGAGCTAGGAAGATGCTGGTTGGTTATGAGGTTTGTAGTAGGGTGGATGGGGAGTGTCACACTAAGATGACACTTGAACAAAAACCAAAGGAGGTCAAATCTCGTGGCTCTCCGGAGAAAAAACATTCCGTTTGGCAAGAGACAGTATCATGCTTAGAATGTTTGAGAAATCCCAGGAGGGCCACGGTGGTTAGCAGGAAGTGAAATAAAAGCCTAATTGCAGATGAGATCCAAAGAGCAACAGCTCCAAACTGAGAATTAAGGTTTTATTTCTGGGCATTCTTTTCCCTACATCTTAAGATAACAGCTCCCCATTTCTCCTTATGATATGCGGCATGTTAAGGTAATATGAGGAGAGCTAACCTGAGGAGGGCTTGTGAATAATGTTGAAATACGTTTTGGGTGTGTAACCTTTTGTGATGGCGACCTCCTGTGAGCTGGGCCTGACATGCGGCCCCATCTACTCCCATGATGCCAGTGTGCAATCGTGAAATCAAAAGTCCTACTGTTTTACCTCCATTACATTACCAGTGTACACCGGGGGTCTCTCCTACATGTGGGCAAAGGGGTGAGGAATGGTGCCAGTTATTTATAAAATTATGACTCAGTATTGAAGTTCAAAATTTCCCCATTTTTGCAGCCAGCTTTGTTCTAATTTGTCATATGTCTCCTAGATGTCTGATGTTAATTTCATTTTTTGATGCTATACGTTTTTACTCAATAAATAAAGCAGCAACAAAATTAAACATTTTTAGTAAGGTGGGTTTTTTTCTCATGAGTTTTTCCACATTCACTAATCTCAAATATATCTGTCAAAATTTGGTTACATAGAGAATTGAAATATATCATTTTGTGTGTTGGTTAGTATTTCTATTCTGTCTTTTAAAAATCCTCTACATGCTTGAGCCATGCCAACATTATCCATGTTAGATTATAAATCCCTTCTAATCAGAGAGTGAGACAGTGCTTGTCTAAATCTCTCTGTAGCAGCATTGGTTAGTGATCCTAGTTATCAAAAAGTTATCTCTATGTATACAGAAAACCACATCATTTTTATCAGCTCAGTAGACCACAGAGCCTTCCACTAAAAGCTTTGGGCCCCAAGGCCAGTCTGACTATTGGTTAATGCAAATAAACGTAGAAAATGTCTTGTTCTGCCTTGGTAACCACAGTCTCATTTGAAGCAGAGTTATGTATTATGGCATTGCCAGGCAGACCCCTTCAAGCGAGGCAGGATGCACATGCAGTTATAGAATGTTCAAATTGGTTTCTCTTTAAATAGAGGCAGGTTTGGGTTTGTTGATCAAATCAATTAAAGTGGTTTTCCCCAATTCATTCTCAGAATGGGAAATTGCCTTTCCAAAGCATTAGAGAATTACAAGGACCCCAGATAAAATGACCCAAGAGTTTAGATATGCACATCTGGAAATCAACTTGGGGTCTATTTGTATGAAGAATATCTGCTTGTAGTTCTCTCTTTCTCTCTCTGTCTCCCTCCCTCTCTCTCCAACTTTCAATCACTTTATTGAAGTATAATTTACACATGAGAAAATGCGTACACTGTAAGAGCGCAATTGGATGACTTTGACAAATGAATACACGCATGTTACTGACACCTAATTCAAGATATACAGTCTTTCTGTCATTCTAAAATGTCCCTCATACACTCTTTTGTAGGCAATTCCCATATTCTCAATCATTGTTCTGAGCTGATCTGGTTACTATTACCATAGCTTGGTTGCCTAGTCTACGTCTTTATAAAATTTAAGTCATATGACATGTACTCTGTGTCAAGCTTTATTTGCTCTACATAATGCTTTTGAGACACTCATCCTTGCTGTTATGCGTATCAATAGGTTATTCCTTTTATTTTTGATTAGTTTTGTTATGCTATTCACCAGTTGCTGGGCACTTGGTTGGTTCCCCATTTGGGGCTGTTATGAATAAAGCTGCTATGAACATTCATGTACAAGTCTTTGCGTGAACATGCAAATTCCTAGGAGTAGGATTGCTGGGTCATGTGGCAAACATATGTTTAATTTTCTAGGAAAATTTCTAAATTAATTAAATAAGGAGACGGCTCTAGTGCTTTGGCAACCCGTGTAGGCAAACCAAAATCTAAGCCTGTAAATACCTTAACGTTATGAAATAAAAATGCTAAGGATGACCAACCACAAACAGCTAGCTAGGCTTTAAGCTATATCCAATCAGTCATTGCCTTACTTTGCTTCTGCCTTTTCTCTATAGAAGTCTCTCCCTGAGCTCTCCTAGAGCACCCCTAACCACTTCTGGTTTGTTGCTGCCTGATTTAAATCAATTTTTTGCTCAGATAAACTCTTAAACTTTTTAATATGGCCCAGTTAATCTTTTAACACCAGTTTCCACATGGTTTACCATTTCACATGCCTACCACAAACACAGGAGAATTCTAGTTATTCCATATCTGTTCCAGCACTTGGCATGGTCAGTCTTTTACATTTTATCCATTTTAGTATGTGTTTCATTGTTCGCATTTGCATATCTCCAATGACTAATGCTTTTGAGCATCTTTTAATATGGTTATTGGCCATTTGATTATTTTTAATGCATTATCTGTTCAAGTCTTTTGTAAATGGGTTGCTTATTTCTCATTACTGAATTCTAAGAGGTTTTTAAAAATATATTTTGGATACAAGTTCTTTGTCATACATATATATTAAGAATGTTTTATCCCAATATGTGGTTTGCTTTTTGAAGAGCAATAGTTTTAAATTTTGATGAAGTTTATTTTATCAATGTGGTTAGTTTTTTTTCTGAGAAATATTTGCAGTTTCTGAGCAAAGAAAATTTCTTGTGTTTTCATCTAGATACTTTAGATTGTTAGTTTCCACATTTAGGTCTTTGGCTCATTTGGAATTAACTTTGATGTATACTGTGAGGTAGGCCATAGGGTGCAATATCCAGTTGTTTTAGCATCATCTGTTGAAAAGACTGTTTTCCTCAATATTATCTTAAAAGTTCTATTGAAATCAATTGACCATACGTATGTGACTCCAGATCTAGAATCTATTCTAGCCCACTGATCTATTTTCCTATCCATATTCTTATACCACATGTATTAATTATCAGAGCTTCAGAGTAATTCTTGAAATCAGCTAGTGTCTTTCCATCGACTTTTTCCAGGTGGTTTCTATTTCTGAGTTCCTTTGACCTTCCATAAAAATTAAAATCAGCTGGTCATTTTGTAGAAAAAGTCCTGGTGGGATTGTGCCAAAAATTGTTTTGAGTTTACAGATCAATTTGGACAGAAATAAAATCTTAGCAATACCGAGAGCTTCAACCGATTTGTTTAGGTCTTTAAAAATTTCTCTCAATATTCTTGTACATTTATCGTAAATCTTGCAGATTTTTATTAAAATAATTCCTACTGATACTTGTAATAATGATATGATGCTATTGTAAACAGTATTTTATTTTTTTGTGTGCAATTGTAAGTGGTATTTAAAAAATTTTTCCAGCTTGGGATTTCCCTGGTGGTCCAGTGGTTAAGACTTCGCCTTCCAATGCAGGGGGTGCGTGTTTGATCCCTTGTCCAGGAGCTAAGATCCCACATGCCTCCCAGCCAAAACATAAAACAGAAGCAATATTGGAACAAATTCAATACAGACTTTAAAAATGGTCCACATGAAAAAAAAATCTTAAAAATTTTTTTCCAATTTATTGTTAGTATATAATAATAGAAATAAATACTGTATTTTGCAGTCTGTGACCTCTCTAATTTTAAGTATTAATTTGTTTAGTAGACATTTTATGATTATCTGTGTAAAGAATCAAGTTTATGCAAATAAGGGAAGTTTTGCTTCTTGCTTTCCAATCTTTATGCCTTTTTACTTGCCATAGTGTTCCTGTACAATGATGAATAGAAGTGGTGAGAGCAGAAATTCTTGCTTTGCTCACTGGATCCTAGGGGGAAACAATTGAATGTTTCAACATTAAGTATAATTTAGCTCTAGATTTTTCATAGATGTCGTTTAATAGATTAAAGATGTTATCATACGTACGTGATGAGAGTTTTTATCATATTTGTTAAATGTTGTCAAATACTTTTTTTTGTATCAATTGAATAACTTAGGCTTTTTCTACTCTGTTGTTAATGTAGAGAATCCCAATGATTGATTTTTGAACGTTAAAACAACCTTGCATCTTGAGATAAATCCCACTTGATCATTATGAATTATTCTTTTTATAAAGTATGGAATGTCCTATAAATATCAATTAAGTCCATCTTGTTTAATGTATCATTTAAAGCTTGTGTTTCCTTATTTATTTTCATTTTGGATGATCTGTCCATTGGTGAAAGTGGGGTGTTAAAGTCCCCTACTATGATTGTGTTACTGTTGATTTCCCCTTTTATGGCTGTTAGTATTTGCCTTATGTATTAAGGTGCTCCTATGTTGGGTGCATAAATATTTACAATTGTGATATCTTCTTCTTGGATTGATCCCTTGATCATTATGTAGTGTCCTTCTTTGTCTCTTGTAATAGTCTTTGTTTTAAAGTCTATTCTGTCTGATATGAGAATTGCTAATCCAGCTTTCTTTAGATTTCCATTTGCATGGAATATCTTTTTCTATCCCCTCACTTTCAGTCTGTACCTGTCCCTAGGTCTGAGGTGGGTCTCTTGTAGACAACATATATACAGGTCCTGTTTTCATACCCATTCAGCCAGTCTATGTCTTTTGGTTGGAGCATTTAATCCATTTACATTTAAGGTAATTATTGATATGTTTGTTCCTGTTACCATTTTCTTAATTGTTTTGGGTTTGTTATTGTAGGTCTTTTCCTTGTCTTGTTTCTCCTGCCTAGAGAAGTTCCTTTAGCATTTGTTGTAAAGCTCCTTTGGTGGTGCTATATTCTCTTAGCTTTTTCTTGTCTGTAAAGGTTTTAATTTCTCCCTCAAATCTGAATTAGATCCTTGCTGGGTAGAGTAATCTTGGTTTTAGGTTTTTCTCCTTCATCACTTTAAATATGTCCTGCCACTCCCTTCTGGCTTGCAGAGTTTCTGCTGAAAAATCAGCTGTTAACCTTATGAGGATTCCCTTGTGTGTTATTTGTTGTTTTTTCCCTTGCTGCTTTTAGTATTTTTTCTTTGTATTTAATTTTTGATAGTTTGACTAATATGTGTCTTGCCATATTTCTCCTTGGATTTATCCTGTATGGGACTCTCTGTGCTTCCTGGACTTGATTAACTATTTCCTTTCCCATATTAGGGAAGTTTTCAACTATAATCTCCTCAAATATTTTCTCAGTCCGTTTCTTTTTCTATTCTTTTTCTGGGACCGCTATAATTCGAATGTTGGTGTGTTTAATATTGTCCCAGAGGTCTCTGGGACTGCTCTTAATTCTTTTCATTCTTTTTTCTTTATTCTGCTCTGCAGTAGTTATTTCCACTATTTTAACTTCCAGGTCACTTATCCATTCTTCTGCCTCAGTTATTCTGCTATTGATCCCTTCTAGACAATTTTTAATTTCATTTATTGCGCTGTTCATCGTTTGTTTGCTCTTTAGTTCTTCTAGGTCCTTCTTAAACGTTTCTTGTATTTTCTCCGTTTTATTTCCAAGATTTTGGATCATCTTTACTATCATTATTCTGAATTCTTTTTCAGGTAGACTGCCTATTTCCTCTTCATTTGTTAGGTCTTGTGGGTTTTTACCTTGCTCCTTCATCTGCTGTGTGTTTCTCATTTTGCTTAACTTACTGTGTTTGGCGTCTCCTTTTTGCAGGCTGCAGGTTCGTAGTTCCCATTGTGTTTGGTGTGTGTCCCCAGTGGCTAAGGTTGGTTCAGTGGGTTATGTAGGCTTCCTGGTGGAGGGGACTAGTGCCTGTGTTCTGGTGGATGAATGAGGCTGTATCTTGTCTTTCTGGTGGGCAGTTCCACGTCTGGTGGTGTGTCTTGGGGTGTCTGTGGCATTATTATTATTTTAGGCAGCTTCTGTGCTAATGGGTGGGTGGGGCTGTGATCCTGTCTTGCTAGTTGTTTGGCATAGGGTGTCCAGCACTGTAGCTTGCTGGTCGTGGAGTGGAGCTGTGTCTTGGTGTTGAGATTGAAATCTCTGGGAGATTTTCGCAGTTTGATATTACGTGGAGCTGGGAGGTCTCTGGTGGACCAATGTCCCGAACTTGGCTCTCCCACCTCAGTGGCACAGCCCTGACTCCTGGCTGGAGCACAAAGAGCCTGTCCTCCACACGGCTCAGAATAAAAGGGAGAAAAGAAAGAAAGAAAGAAAGAATAATGTAAAATAAGATAAAATAAAATAAAATAAAGTTATTAAAATAGAAAATAATTATTAAAAAATAAATTTTAAAATAATTTTAAAAAAGATAGAAAGAAGAGAGCAACCAAACCGAAAAACAAATCCACGAATGATAACAAGTGCTAAAAACTACAAAAAACAAACAAAAAAACCCCAGACAGACAGAACCCTAGGAGAAATGGTAAAAACAAGGCTCTACAGACAAAAGCACACACAGAAGGATACATATACACACTCACAAAAAGAAAAAAAGGGAAAAAAAATATATATCGTTGCTCCCTAAGTCCACCTCCTCAATTTGGTTTGATTCGTTGTCTATTCAGGTATTCCACAGATGCAGGTACATCAAGTTGATTGTGGAGATTTAATTCGCTCCTCCTGAGGCTGCTGGGAGTGATTTCCCTTTCGCTTCTTTGTTCGCACAGCTGCCGGCGTTCAGCTTTGAATTTGGCCCCGCCTCTCCGTGTAGGTCGCCGTAGGGCGTCTGTTCTTCGCTCAGACAGGACGGGGTTAAAGGAGCCGCTGATTGGCGGGCTCTGGCTCACTCAGGCCGCGGGGAGGGAGGGGCAAGGAGTGCGGGGCGGGCCTGTGGCAGCAGAGGCCCGCACGATGTTGCAGCAGCGTGAGTCGGGCCGTGCGTTTTCCCGGGGAAGTTGTCCCTGGATCACGGGACCTTGGCAGTGGCGGGCTGCACAGGCTCCCAGGAGGGGAGGCGTCGATAGTGACCTGTGTTTGCTCACAGGCTTTTTGGTGGCTACAGCAGCAGCCTTAGCGTCTCATGCCCGTCTCTGGGGTCCGCGGTTTTAGCCGCGGCTCGCGCCCGTCTCTGGAGCTCCTTCAAGCGGCGCTCTGAATCCCCTCTCCTCGCGCACCAGGAAACAAAGAGGGAAGAAAAAGTCCCTTGCCTCTTCGGCAGCTCCAGACCTTTTCCTGGACTTCCTCCCGGCTAGGTGTGGCGCACTAACGCCTTCAGGCTGTGTTCACGCTGCCAACCCCAGTCCTCTTCCTGGGATCTAAGCTCCGAAGCCCAAGCCTCAGCTCCCAGCCCCGCCCGCCCCGGCGGGTGAGCAGAGAGGCCTCTCGAGCTGGTGAGTGCTGGTCGGCACCGGTCCTCTGTGCGGGAATCTCTCCGCTTTGCCCTCTGCACCCCTGTTGCTGTGCTCTCCTCCGTGGCTCCGAAGCTCCCCCCTCTCCGCTCCCCGCAGTCTCCGCCCGCGAAGGGGCTTCCTAGCGTGTGGAAGTCTTTCCTCCTTCACAGCTCCCTCCCACTGGTGCAGGTCCTGTCCCTATACTTTTGTCTGTGTTTTTTCTTTTTTCTTTTGCCCTACCCAGGTATGTGTGGAGTTTCTTGCCTTTTGGGAGGTCTGAGGTCTTCTGCTAGCGTTCTGTGGGTGTTCTATAGGAGCAGTTCCACGTGTAGATGTATTTCTGATGTATTTGTGGGGAGGAAGGTGATTTTCGCGTCTTACTCTTCCGCTATCTTGAAGCCTCCCCCTCCTTTATGGTTTATTACAGGATATTGAATATAGTTCCCTGTGCTATACAGTTGGACCTTGTTGTTTATCCATTTTATATATAATAGTTTGCATCTACTAATTCCAAACTCCCAATCCATCCCTCCCCGGCCTCTCCTCCCGCTTGGCATCCAGAAGTCTGTTCTCTGTACCTGTGACTCTGTTTCTGTCTCATAGATAAGTTCATTTGTGTCACATTTTAAATTCCACATATAAGTGATATCATATGGTATTTGTCTTTCTCTGTCAGTTTATCTTCATCCCACATTTTTTTCCAGGTGAAAGGACTCAAGTGTTTCATTCTCAGTTTCTCATATGATACCACCTTAAAGTAAACACTATCTTCTATTAAAAGGTCAAACGTTGATGAATCTAGGAAAATGGCTTCCTAATTCCTAGACACCGTGTGCCTTCCCTGGGTAGCATATTACACTGAGCATATGCCACCCGTTTGACAGAGAAGAGCTGAGAGCACCTCCTCTGGAGCACAGCACAGAGGCTCTGCTAGTAGTCACACAAGCAGCTCTTGAATCAAATTGATTAGGAAGAAAGGGAGAAAGTTATAATTTGAACATAAGGAAGAAGGGTGAGACAGCTGTGGAAGGGCAGAGAAAAAGACCAAATACGCACACACACACACTCTCAAAACTAGGCTAGGTAATAGTCTATAAGCCACATTGCTTTTTCTCTTGAGAATAGTTTCCCAAATATATCACGACTTTCCATCATGGCCTGGTTTGCAGAGTACGTTTATATACAGAGAAATCTGTACTGTGGTATTTGTTTTATTTGCCCCAAATCTTATTCTCCAAGATAAGTATAGAGCATATTCATGTGGCATTCCTGTGTTACAAATCCTGTGTTACCAATTCCGGCCAGTGGGTCATAATTTCCTCCCTTCCATTTGCTCTGTGATTCCCTTGTGTCATTAGAAGGCAATGTTCAGAATGTATCACCTTGATGGTGCACTTCATCACCCTGCAGCAAAACTTTTCACCCGCAAGCTGCATACGTAATTCATATGTTCTTTCCAATAGGTTTAAACTTTAAGAAAAATCAAATAGTGTTTTGCACAACACAGGTGATGCTCATGAACTTATTACCTCTCAAAGGCCATTTATCTTGGCAGTTGCTTCACACTGAATAAAGGTGAAGCTTCTTCACTCCACCAATTGAGACGAACATCAGTGCAGCTGTGTCCTATTGAGGCTGAAAAAAGTGAAAATGAGATGAATTTTTCAGTGAGTTAGGTCAATCTACAGACTATGTAGGCACAATTCAAGCCAGACAACTTTGTTTTGGAAGGTTTCACACCTCTAGCCTATTAACAAAGTTGCTTAACTCTTTAACTTTAGTTTTGACTAGGCTTTAAGGTTTAGACATTTTTGCTTTTTATTACGATTCCGCTGTTGTCCAACCACAGAATTCAGTTGATTTTTACTTACTGCCAATTATATTTGGCCTAAGGCAGTGCATCTCACCATGGCTACACATCAGAATCACCTGGGGAATAAGAAGGATGAAAACAAACTTAGGAAACATTGTCAGTGTGTTTATTCTTTCATATTCATCTAGTTCACTGCATACTTATGCAGTGATATATTTATTGATAGAGAGCCAGATTTTTGTCAGATACTGAATATTTAAAAAATCCAAATCTCTTGACTTTAAGAAGCTTATTGGCAGGGAAATTGATAAAGAGAATTTCTCTACACAGTTCTTGGTAAATTCTATGAGAAAGATGGGAGTGCTCTAACTCGGTAGTGCAAGGGTTGGAGTTGGTGGTGAGGGGGGCTACTGAGCTGAGTGCTGTAGAATGGAAAAGAGTTCACGGGATGAAGAAGTGTAAGAGGAATTTCATGGAAAAGGACTGTGCAAGCATGAATAAAGACCCCTTTGGTTGTGTTGGGGAATACAAAAGCAGTGTGATTTTGCTGGAACATCGAGTAAGAGAAGATGAATAAAAAGAGATGAGATTGAATAGGTAGGCAAGACCCCAGTCCTGATGCACCTTGCATGCCAGGCTAAGGAGGACAGATAGATCCAGTATGTGATGGGGAGCTCCTGAGACACTCTAGGTTTTCGCTTTAGACAGCTCCCTCTGGTTTCTGATAACACCGTGGAGGGCCTAAATTCCTGATCTACGTAAAGCAAATTGGGTGATACAAATCAATGCATATTGACTATGATATACCCTCCTGGAAAAAAAAATACTTGTCATCACTCAGCAATGTAAATTAAATGCACAGCCACAATATCGCACCTTATAAGCCTTAGAAATGCCTCAAACAGTCATTCCATAAGGGTTGAGGTAAAGGAGAAATCATTTCTGGTTGAATGTTCAGAGACAGTTAATGGGAGCCAGTGGCCCATGCTTAGCCTTGAAGAAGGGGGGAAGCTTTAATAGGCAGAATTCCAGAAAAAAGAAAAGAAGGATGTTGAGCAACAATAGAAAATGTGAACTCCTTTTTGTTACAGCTGGCAAAAAAATGTCAGAACGGGGATTCTTAAGGGAATAGGAACAGAGAAGACTACAAAGTTATGCAGGAATGCAGTCATGCATTGCAGGTTTTGTTGAACGTTGAACCAAAGTTTTGGGGATTTATTGAAAATGCAATACAGGGACAGTTTCTAAGTAGGAGAGAATTATTTTCAGTAGAGGGTACTACGAAGATTAAGCTGGCAATACAATTCATGATAGAATTTTAAAAATGAAAATAAGTACAAATAATAAGAATCTGAACCACGACAGTAGCAAGTGGAAATAGAAGAAATCTATAGGAGAAGTGAGACTACATGCCCACCTCTGATCTGTTGATCCAAGAGCATTTTTATAAAGGCCTTTGTGTAATTCTGAACTGCATCCAGAATTGGAGGCAATGTCTTTGGTGATATCCTCAATACTCTTAGTCCTAAGGACTGAATTTTTCACTGGGAGGTGGAGTTATCTATGTCAGTGTGGAGAATGAAGAAATTCAGTTATGTAACCAGTGCTCGTCAGTGTGCCTATTGTTAAAATCTCCTGGAGAATTTGTTAAACAGATTTCTGGACCCAACCAAGCTTACAGAGTCAGAAACTCCAGCGGAGGGTACAGACAGTGTACTTAAGTCCCTAGTGATTCTTATCATCAGGCATTTGGAGAACTTAGTAGTAGGGTAAATGTTACTTCAAAGCAGCGAAATAATTGATGGAATATAAAGGCCTGTGTTGGGATCATTGGTATAGCAATTTTTGAAGTATAATGATTCTGTCAGCTTTCTCAGGTCCTGAGAAATTAAAGGTACAATCGAAACCCCCCTACTTACACTATCAGTCTATTTCCATCTGCCATTGTCTCCTTCCAGGGCTATTGTAAGAGCATCCTAACTGGTCTCTGCTTCCGTTCTTTCTGGGATATAGTCTGTTTCCCATACAGGAGATGGAATAATCTTGTAAAAACAAATATCAAATCATGCCACTCCCCACTCCTCTGCCCCATACCCTCCAATAGTTTCCAATTATATACTTTAAAAAGTCCAAACTTTGTACCATGGCCTCGGAAGCCCCCCTTAGGCTGGCCCTTGCCCCACCTATCTCATTTCATCCCCTGCCACTCTCCCTTTGCTCCTGTTCCTTGGGCTTTCCAAGCTTGTCAGACGCTCTGAGCTTGACCCTCATTATTCTCGCTTCCTAGGACTATTTTCCTCTAGTTATTCACTGGGCTTGCTCCATTATTGTTGGAGGAGGTCATTGACAGGATGTAACTGCTGGAACTGGGCAATTGGAGGCTCTTCACTCCCTCTCCTATCTCTGGAAAGTGTGTTCTGCCCACCATTCTCACACTAGAAACTGTTTCAAGGATGTAGCCTTTAAGGAGTAATGTGTTGTTGAGACCATGTGGATGGTATATATGACTGAAAGCCTCTATATGAACTTTTATTTTATTTATTTATTTATTTATTTTTTAAGAAGATGTTGGGGGTAGGATTTTATTAATATATTTATTTATTTTTGCTGTGTTGGGTCTTCATTTCTGTGCGAGGGCTTTCTCTAGTTGTGGCGAGCAGGGGCCACTCTTCATCGTGGCGCGCGGGCCTCTCACTATCGCAGCCTCTCTTGTTGCGGAGCACAGGCTCCAGACGCGCAGGCTCAGTAGTTGTGGCTCATGGGCCCAGCCGCTCTGCGGCATGTGGGATCCTCCCAGACCAGGGCTCGAACCCGTGTCCCCTGCATTGGCAGGCAGATTCTCAACCACTGCGCCACCAGGGAAGCCCCTCTATATGAACTTCTAAAGATTCTGGGGTGTGGGTATAGAGATCAACTTGTCTTGTGCCCACCCATGACAAGCCTTGTATGTGATTTCCTTTCCTTATTAACCCTGCCACCTACAGATCTGGAGTGGTCTGCCTCTTTCTTCTGTCTTTCCTCGCCCTCCATGTACATGGGCCAGTTTTGAATTTCACCCCCCAGGGAACTCTTGAGGTTGTGAACCGACAGTTGTGTCACTGAGAAAGGTCTTCCTGAACCCCCTTGTAGAAGAGCTATTACTTACCATTGTCACCTGTTCTTCCTCTGCCTAACCCTTATCCTGACTGATCTTACCTCAAAATCCCTCTCTCAGTCTGCCCTCATATTATGTATTTGTATATATGTTTTTCTCTGTCTCTCTTACTAGAACATGTGTACTTTAAGACTGTGGATTTTATCTTTTTCACTCCATTCCCCAGTGCTAAGAATGGAGTCTAACACTTAGCTGATGCTTAATAAACATTTCTTGGGTGGATGAATGATGTGCTCAGAATGTGATAGGAGCTATTTACTGCATATGTGTTTTGAATCAGTGCCTTTTCTATGTATTGTCTCCATAATCCAGTCTTGAATGGTCTGGACTATATACCTTTTGTAATTTTTTTCTCACAAGTTCATCCTGAAACACCCAATGATCTGATTTCCTTGTGTGATAACACTGCTTATTCATATCATACTTCATTATGTACATTGGGAGAAGTTGCTATTAAGCATAGTTGGGCTAGGAAGGTATTTCCCATCTGTGTCCATCTCTTTATACTTCTTGCTTCTCAGACTTGACTTTCTCCTGGGTGTTCCAGCATCCTCCTCACATGTCTGAGTGGAGAGGACTTGCCTAGATTTGTCCAGGGCTTTATCAAAGATCACACAGGCCTTGGTTCCTCTGATCTTTCTCCTCTTCCTCTATAGAAGCAGTCACCTCCCAGGCTGATAGTCATAGACAGGCTCTTAGAAATGGTTGTTGCTTCTAGCAGTGGCAGAGATAGGTCTAGTTTGGGACATTGATAGCACTTAGGGGCTGGGATTCCATTAGCTTCAGAAAAGTTTGGGTAGCCAAAAAGTCCTATGAAATACACTGCGTAGTGCAAACAGATTTACATTCCTGAATTTGTCTTGAAGGCATGAAATTTAGAGCAACACTGCACCCAGCAATTGATTTAACCTTCACTGTGTCTATCTCATTGGGCATTAAGTCAGTCACAATTATCTGATCAGCTCTTTCTTGGTCTCTTTATTTGAGACTTCCAAATTTCTAAATTGACTTCACAGAAAAACCTAACTGTGGGCAGTTCCAACTGGGGTTCACAAGACAGACTTAGGATCTCTTATAATCACTGTTATCTCTGATCCATTTCACCTGCAGAAACTCAGGAACCTGTAAGTTGTTATTGTTGTGTCTGTTTTAAAAAATCTGCCAGCTCTGTCTCCTTTCTCATACTTGATTTCTATATTCTTAAAAATAAGTTCTCCTGAAATCATAGGCTGTGAACTCAAGATCAGATGATAAGAATAATTAACTGGGTTGCATGTAGATGATACAACCATGTGTATAAATAGAATATTCATAAATACATGCACAGATCTATCAGCTGCATTTATTCCCCACATAATAAAATCATACACACACTTACACCCTCGCCTTTATCTTTTCAGAGCAAGACAGTTCAGCACTACCTCAGAGTCTGAGTTAGTCCTTCATTAAAATAAATTATTTTTCTTCCAGAAACATCGGTACATTGAAAGACAATGTTGAAAGGAGCCTTAGGGAGGGCTTCTGTAGTTCCATGCCCAGTGGTCCTGCTGGCCTCGTGCTGACCTGCCTTCCAGGATGAGCTGAAGGAGTTTCCTGACTTGGATCGTCAGCCCCTGTGGCTTCCAGCTTATTTTCTAGGCAGGTAAGAACTGTTGCCTGTCTGGTAGGTTTCCTCTTGTCGAGGACCTGCCTCGAGGCATATACATCTAGTTATCTGCCTGCCTTTTGAAGCTACACTGCACCCAGCCGCTTTTGCCTGCTTTTCAACTCCTACCTGCCTGGAAGGGACTCTGGCTGATAAGTCCTGACCAGGGGACCTGAAGAATTATTTACCTGGGATGTGAATCTCTCCACGGGCACCCAGAGACTCGCTTTGCACACCACGCTTTTCATCACTTAAGGTGAGTTTTCTGCTTCAGATGTATAGAGCTGAAGCAGAGGAAAGTATTTTTGTGGTTGTAGAAGCATCCCTTTCACAATTGGACTAGGGGAAGGCTCTGACGGCAGGTAATTGGCATAAAAACCGCTAGCACGTGGTAATAACGGCATGAAAACAGGGAAGCAACTGCTACCTTTTCAAGTGGCTGTACGATTGGATAACGAAGGAAAATTTGGGGCTGGGGGAAGGTGGGCAAAATGTGTGCAGCTTTGAAAAAATGAGTCTAAATTAATTTTGGAGATTTCACATTTCTCTACGTTATTGGTAATCAAAATCCACCACTGCTTAGACTGAAATATGCAGTGAATGTCCAGCAGCAGGGTGCCCAAGCAGTGCCGAGATGTTGCATTAAGTGGGATAAAAAAAAGGAGGTTGAACAGAAGGAATGCTTTAAAAACACTGAAGTGGTTCCCTAAATGAGTCACCCAGCTGTGGCCTGCTTTGAAACAGCAGGCTCAACCTTGTACAAGACTGGCTTTCAGCCCAGAGGTCAATGGATAATGTGTTCAACCTCGTGTGCACCCATGAATAAGTGTCGCGGGCTGTACCACGGGCTCATCCACGCAGCCAGGACCTGTCTCAGTGGACCCAGGAAGCTGTTGGGCTTGGCTTGCCTCACAGTCAACAGGGCTCACATTTAGGCTTTCAGCAGTCCTCCCAAATGAGGTTATACATACGCTCTCAGAGACTCACGACAGGGTTGAAAGAAAACTAGGTTGTAAAATATGAAACATATGTCCCATCACTATGCCACAGTGCTTCTAGGGCACGATGAACTAATAATATATTTAATCAGTTAGGCAACATATATTGTGAATGTGATGGTGGTGCATTTATTAATTTATTGGATGCGCCTGTAATTTCCTTTTTTTTTTTTATTGGCCGCCCTGTGCAGCATGTGGGATCTTAGTTCCCAGAGTAGGGATCGAACCCGCACCCCCTGCACTGGAAGCATGGAGTCTTAGCCACTGGACCACCAGGGAAGTCCCTGGATGCCTGTAATTTCTGTGGCTATCCAAGCTCCTAGATGTATACTTAAGTCAGAGTGATACTTTCAAAGCCCAAAGTTGACCATTCACTTCAGCCCTATTGGTGGCCTCCCACTGCTTCTGGGAGAACATCCAATGTCTAGAAGCTGCCCTGTCTTTTCAGGTTCATTTCATGTCGGCCTTCCTCCTCCTTCTTTTCGTTCTAGCCACCTTGCTTATCTTCCATTCTGGTGCTTCTTGCCACGCTCTCTTTCCCGTGAGCTTTGCGCGTGCTGTTCCCTCCCTCCCCGGAACCTTCTCCTTCCCCCCTTGTTCACTGCATGGCTGCTAGTTGCCTTTAGGTCCCAACTTAAGGGCTGTTAGGGTACCCTGAACACTCCCAGGTCCCATCCTCCGTCATCAGCCACGTGGCATCCTCTGTCATAATCACTATCACACATTCCTGGAATTAATACCTATTCAACTGTATGTCTCCCATGGAAGACTTTAAGTCTTACGAGGGCAGGAATTGTTCTGTCTTGTTCAAAACTGTACTGTCGCCCTGCACATTGTTCAACAAATATTCGTTGCATGAAAAATCCTATGATCACAGGTTTTTATTTTTTTTCCTCTAGAGATGGCAATGATGCTACTTCTGCTTGTTTAAATGTACTTAGTGGTTACCTTTGAATAGGAAGGGAATTGAATTCTCTGTGTTTTTATACATGTGGCCATGTAAAAGTTGGCTAAGAGGTAGGTAAATTAGTAAATTGTGCCCATGTGGACAGGCCAATTCTCAACTTAGTCCTGTGAATACTTAATAGTCATAAAAGGGAACTGTGGCACATAAGAAGAGTATTAATACGTCAGAGAAATATACTATTCAGCGATGGAGATTAGAGTTTGTGAAGGAGCACAAGTTTTCATTGAGTCTTTCTGTTATAGCTTTTGGACATGTTAAAAGATTCGACAGAGAATACCATTTGAGCCAGAGGTTACTGATCCCAAGGCCCAAAGGGGCCGGGCATTAAAGTGAATGAAAAGAGCTGTGTGGGAGCTGGGGCAAACTGAGATTCTGCTGTAAGTTACTGATTCCGTGTGGAGTTGTGAGCTCAGCATTGACAGGTTTTCTGATTTTTTACAAGAGAGAATCAGAAAACTCAGAGGTTTGTGGTGAAGTCTTTAATTTTTTAAAAGGTTGGTAAATAATTTCAAATTTTAAACATGCTTTGCTTACTAGATGAAACATTTCTGCTGGGACAAAACAGTTCTCAGGCTATGAATTGAAAACTTAATCATTGTGTTGAAATCAGAATTATTGAGACAAACAATTTGCTGATGCATGAATAAGTGATGCATGGAAATTTAACCAAAGAATCACTGATGTATAAGTAGTAAATCAGAGAATTTTAGAACGAGAAGGGAGATTACAATCGTCTTACGAACACCTTCCTCTGTATTACAAATACAAATCTCAGGCCTGTAAAAATTAAATTACTGGGGCTTGAACTGAAATGCACAAAATTAAGTAACATGGACTTGAATCCAGGTGTCTCGATGCTTGGCTTTTCTCACAATACTGAGCAACCTTGTGTGTGTGCATGTGCGTGCGTGTCGGTGCCATAAGTAAGTGGAATGAAATATGGCGGCCTGTGCCTGTGCTTCTCGAATTTTACTGTGCATGTGAATCAATTGGGGATCTCATAAAAATGCAAATTCTGATTCAGAAGGTCTGGGATGGGGCCCAGATTTCTGCGTTTCTAAAAGCTCTCAGGTGATGCCAGTCAGTCTTAGACCCAAACTCTGTGTAGTAAGGACCTACCCTCCACCACTGCTCTGGATGCCTGGACTGCCCTGAGACTTCCCAGAATAGAATGTGTGCTTTGTTCTCTCTTTGCCTCTCTTCCATTCTGAATTTTCGTGAATTCAGAATGGAAAGTAAAATATACTAAATTAAATGATAAATCCACTCAACAAAGAAATTAGATAAGTAACTGACTGGAAACAAGAGACGGTGAGGAAAAACAACAAACGTTCCACTATAGGAATCAAAAATCTCCTTGTTGCAAAATGCATGAATTTTCTCATGTCTTATTTTGTAGATAGATATTAGCTATGGTTAGTTGCTGGGGAACTCTTTAGTCATTTTGTAACTAATGGTAATGGAAAATGACATTCCAGAAAATAAAAGAGAAAATATGTCTCAGAATATAACACATTCCACAAGATGGCAGTAAGTTCCTGTGCTTTACATTTTTCTTAACTTTAACCTTTTACTGAGTATACATTTCATCAGTGGAAATTTTTCTGACTGAGAATCACATTAATGAAAGAACTAAAAGAAAGAACTAAACTGAAGAGAAGCTATATTTTTCTCAGGCCAAGGACTAATGATTGTATTTTGTCATACTTTCTTCTTCGTATTAGTATGATGTACTAATGTCATCCCTTTAACTTGTATTTACTCTTTCATTTCCCATTTAAGACTTTCTAAGTGGAATGCTATTTCATTGAATATTAAAGTGTATGAAACAATAGATTGATGATTATATTCAAAGTTTTAAACACATTGTCCAACTCTTAACTCTGGTCATTTATTTATTTTCATTTAAGGAATCTCTTTAAGATTCAGCCTACTGATTAAGATAGAAAGAACCATAAAAGTGAATTCCTCATTGTGTTCTCAAATTAAGACTAATGGTAATTATCTTTTAATACACATTGCATTATAAGACTATAAACATTAAAGAAATCAAATTTCTAAGACTTTTTTATAAGCTCTGTATTCTCTCTAATGCAGTCTCAGGAGATGAAAGAGCCATGGATTAGGAAAAAGAAAACACAGTAACAGGTTTTTTTTGTTTTGTTTTGTTTTTTTGCGGTATGCGGGCCTCTCGCTGTTGTGGCCTCTCCCGTTGCAGAGCACAGACTCTGGACATGCAGGCTTAGTGGCCATGGCTCACAGGGGCCCAGCCGCTCCGCGGCATGTGGGATCTTCCTGGACCGGGGCACAAACCCGTGTCCCCTGCATCGGCAGGCAGACTCTCGACCACTGCGCCACCAGGGAATACCCCAGGTTTTTTTTTTTTTAAAGCTTTTTTTGTTGTGTGAGCAAGAAAACATGGTTTACTGACCCACAGATGTTCATTGTGCATAGATACTATGTTTAATCCTTCAGCAATGCTGGTCAAATTGGGCATGATCCCATTTTCATCACCAGACTTGTGTGTGACCTGGGACAACTCATTTAATGGTTTTGGGGCTCAGTTTCTTCTGGCATAAAGTAAGACATATAGATGAGTTGATTTCATTTCCAACTCGTTTAACAGCGTACGCTTCTCAGGAGAAAATATAATTAAGTAAGATGAGTGTAAACTTTGAAGAAAGACCATGGTGACTGGAGGTTACAGGGGTCTTTAGAGTACTCTGCATCCTTTCCTTTATGTGTTCTTAGTTGCTCATGGAATCCCTGAGCTCTATTTATTTGAAAATGACTTAGAAAGAGGCTGGCAGAGTACCGGATCAACACCCAGGGGGTGTGTGGCTATTGTCTGTGTTCCTGAAATAATTTTATTATGAATCTCTTTTCTTCCCCCATAATTTTCATTTCATTAGACCCTTAAAATAATAAAGGGAAGAGTTGACAACTAGAAAAATGATTTGCACTTAGCAGATAGTGCAGGGATATTAGAGGGAACTTGGAACACAAAAGTAGCTGAGTAAGCTGTGAGAGTGTGGTGCTAATTGATGACTGCCCCCCACCCCTTCCCCCGACCCTTGGCAGGACTGGCTTCCTCCTTTTGCCTGCCTTACTGTCCTGCTTGTCCCCTCCCACCTTTTCTCTCTCTTCTCTTTCTGTTCTTTTTCCTTCCTCACCTGTTTGGTCTCCAAGCCCATGTTTTCCAGGCCCATCCCATTCCAAACACAACCCCTTGGACCCTTGGCCACACGCAGACCTGGTCACACAGAGCATCTGGTTGTATATTACTCCTTTTGGCCAGTGTGGTGCTGTACTTCACAATTATCATTCCATTTCTTAACTCAGCTGAGGATGAACTGTCTTACCGTTTTGTCCCTAATCAAGCAGAGATTCCGTCGTCTCTTCTGAATGAGTTTCTGTTAGACAGTGGCTAAAAGCACCATTGCTTTAGATGAAGCCACTTAAAATCATTATGTTTGTAAGCATTTGCCACTTGGTAAGGACCATAAATGCTAAATATTTGGGCTTCAGTTGAATGCTTGCTGACCTAGCTCCACTGCTAACTTTTCCTTCATACACCTTCCGTACATACACTCACATTTCTGGCTCCAGGCTGTTAAAACTTATGAAGGCTAAACTATAGGAAAAACAAACTCAGTTTTCTCTCAGGATCTCAATTTTTAGACTGTCAGGCACTTCCCAATGTGTGCCCAATGAGCCATGATGTGATTCCAACTTGGATTTAGAATCTGAACGCTTACTTAGAACTGGCTTAAAGTCTATGTCTAAAAAAGGTAACAAGGTTAAATTAAGGTACATAGTAAATGTTTTGGCCTTTACCTTCCAATTTAAGCCTCAACCAATTGTATGCATACCTTGTCTCTCTTTTGAATGGTAAAAATCATATTCAACGTAATGAGTCAAGCTGATCCTTTGAAAAATGTAAACTGGGAAAAGATTGTCTTCAGGATTCCTCAATTCTCCCTTCAGAGTTTCCATATCTAGTTTTTGGTACCCAGTTTCTGGTCTTCCTATGCTGCCATGGTGGTGTGGTTTCTCTAGGACCCTACCAACAATTCAAATAGGAGGATGGACTCTGAATGATCTGTCCTAGACTTGTAGTGATTTTTCTCTCCTCTGAACTCTTGTCAATTTTAAGTAATGGGGCCTGGGAACTGGGCCCAGAGCATGAGATAAGGGAGAAGCACGCTGACCATGATCAAGTGGACTGTTCTGTCTTCACTGCATGTTGGGGTGAATCCTGTCAATTCAGTTACTTTTAGGATAATCTCATAGCGAAGGATTAGAAATATTTTTAGTTTAGTAACTAGCCAGTTCAGGTTGGGAATTTTAGGGACAATAGGATGAACTCATCAGCAATCATCCAATTGCCTACTTCTCAAACAAGCAAATTTATGGCTAAGTGCTTAAGGAATATCTACAGAGATGCCTTTTCTACCTTTCAGAAGCTGACAGAGTATGGGAGACACTGATTTTACCAATGGTACAAATAGATTGCAGCCCCAGAACATTTAAACATGACAGTTTAAAATAAGTGGCAAAAGGAAGTTCAGGATTGAATGGAGTTTGGGAAGAATAGCTATATCCCATTTATATTCAGACAAACCTGTAAGGTATGTCATGAAGAAACAGTGGTGAGCGTAAGTAATCAATCTGATTACTATTGATTTCATTATTAATTATGAAATGATACCCTATGTTATGGAATCTTTCGCTTATTCATTTGTTCAGGAATAACTTTATTCATTGAACAAGCACGCATTGAGAACTTAGTATTTATGAGGCACAATACCTTAATTAGGCTAAGGATGAATCAAAACATCTGAAGGATTTAACTGATGAAAAAATGAAGAAAAGTCAAAATCGTGTTTTGTTTTTTTCCTAAATAGAACAAATGTAAAAGATCTTCTGCAATATACAGTGATTTTAGCCTGATTCCTGTTTTTTTACATGGTCAGGATCTAGGGGTTAAATTATTCGCCCAAAGACATCTAGTCATAAGAGACTAGAGACTTCATTTTGCAACTGAAACCTGCATATCTCTGTTCCCTTTCTAGTGTACTTCATACTCTTTCACACTGGCATGAACGTTTATTGATCCTGCTTTTAAACCTTGCGCTTTAGGCTTCACCTCAGGTTCCTTTTATGAGGCCACCCTGAGCTCCAACCTGTGCTCTCAACTCCTTTCCCAAGAAGTAGCCAGTTTATACAGATCCAGCCTGCCAGCGTGGCATATATGCAAACACATAGACAACTAAACACATAAACAAGTGAACAAAATCCCACCATTTTCAGGAGACCCATAGTGTGTAGACCTGAGGTTGGAGTTAGGAGGCTTGTGCTCAGAATTTAGTCTGTCTCAGGTGACCTTGGCCAAGTCATGGCCACTCCCTGAGGTCAGCAACTTGCTTGATTGGCTTTTCATTGATTTCATCGACCTTCTTCATGTTAGGAAGCCACAGTCTAATAGATACTCAGGAACTGAACACTGAACTGTTTCTTAGCTCAAAAGTTTTCTGAGGGCTTTTGAAGAGGGGGCCTATTTTCTGCCAATTATTCTGCTTTAATAAACTCTTCCATCACTTTGGCATAAATCCTCAACTCAAAGTAGCTTTACTACTTGGCTGAATCCAGATAAATGGTTGATTGTGATTCTTACTGAGATTCCCAGACTCTTATAGGAGATGGCAAATGTACCTTTATGCATATGCTTGTTTTTGAACATAGCAGAAGGTATTTAACTCTCTGTAACAGCTTCAGAATTTACCACATTTGGTGTTTCTCAATAAATTTATCTTTTGATGGAAAATGTCAGTCAAAATTCAAAGTTATAATAAGATTCCGCACAAAGCACTCTAAATTACATTTCTTAGAATAACTGGAAAAAGAAAGTATAATTTGGTAGCAGTGCAAAGCACTAATTGCAATATTTCAAAGAAAACCTTTTTTTTTCCAAAACCTATAAGTCTATTAATCCTAGAATTATGATTCGTTCCAAGGATATTTTAGCACAAGCTCAAAAATATCATATAATGTTCTGTAATATAATTAGTAATCCAATAAAATATTTTGCTCTAAATTAATAAGTGTACTATGTGAGTAATAATATTCTTAAAATGAATTCCAGGACAGTTCTTCAGTTTCTTCCTTCACGATAATTGCATATAATTCTAAGAGATATATTGGAGATCAAAAGACTGCAGCCTTTATTTTTTTGAATTAGCACACAGTCTAACAATAGTCCCTAATGAAACTGCTAGATGTCGAGGCAGAAAATGATAAAGTTCTCAACTAAAAGCTTCCAGAAATTCAGCTGAATGAAAATTCTCAGATTGTGCTGTTTAGCCTCTGTTTTACCACAACTAACAGAGAAGCAGTAGACTCTGATTTCTTTTTCCTCCCATCACTATCAAGTGGCCAGTCTAATCTGTCATTAAATAGATAAACATGTTTCAAGCTTAAATGGCAAAGTCCCATCGAGAATTGATACCCTATTCAATACCAGGAATCTATTAATATTTCTAATAGTCCTTTATTTTTATGGTGATTTATTTTGTCTATTCATCCTCTGAGTTCATTCAATATGGGAGAGATGTAAGCTTTCCTATCTGAAAATCCTCAAAGGAGAGGGGGAAAAACCCCTGTGTCATTATGATGAGAGGCAGTGGGTATCTTCCTACGTGACAGAGAAGGTAGGCATACTTATTTTCTTTCACTTCATAGCTCTAGAGACTTACCTGCTTTGTTTCATGAGGCATCACTACTTATGTAAAAAAGGGTTGCAGTTTGAGGAACTTAGCATAAATACTGGTCAGCTTTTTTCTGGTGACATTTTAGTGCTCGTCTTTTAGACATTCCTTTTAATGCTGTCAGTATTTACAACAGAACATCACAAGCATAATTTCACCACTGAAAATCAATTGCATGTAAATGCCATTCTCTCGAAGTGCTGGTGATGAAAGACCCTCCTCGGAAGTCTCCCTCCTTGCCTATTATGCTGTTTCACTCTGCAGTTTATTATCTGTACCTGCAGCCAGACAGACACTTGGGATAAGGAGAAGACCATCTGGTGTGCCAATTATTCTCAGAAAACCCTTTCTTTAAAATTGCTTATTAATGTTGGAAATGATCATATTTAAGAGATTCCTAACATAGACTGAGTCTTTCACTGCTGTTCTCATACGGTCATGCAAAATGCAATGTTGTGCAAGCCCATGTGACCTTACTGTCAATTATTTTCATTTTATTCTACGTCATACACATTCTATTCCTAGCTGGCCACTCTCCTGACTCTGTGGCATGTAATGCCAATCCCACTTTTTTCTTCCTTTCTTTGCCCTTTCTGTTCCTCTCTAATTTCCCTTCCTTGACAACCAGCTTGGATGAACATTACCTGCCCTCCATTGGCCAGCTCTGCTTTATTCTTCTTTGTGAACCCTCCCAGATCACTCTTTTTTTTTTTTTTTTTTTTTTTTTTTTGGGGTACGCGGGCCTCTCACTGTTGTGGGCTCTCCCGTTTGTGGAGCACAGGCTCCGGACGCGCAGGCTCAGCGGCCATGGCTCACGGGCCCAGCCGCTTTGCGGCATGTGGGATCTTCCCGGACCGGGGCACGAACCCGTGTCCCCTGCATCGGCAGGCAGACTCTCAACCACTGCACCACCAGGGAAGCCCCCAGATCACTCTTAAAGAGTGTCTTATGTTTAACTCTTAACACAATGTCGTTATGTAGGTGGCCTTCCATAAAAGTGAGATAGATCCCAGAGCTCTTACTACCTGTAAGGCAGGATCTGATTATGTGCTAATGATTTTTATGCCAGAGTGCTGACTATGAATATCAACCTACAGTTTTAAGATAGGAGAGAAGTACAACTTTCTTCATCACTTATAACTAGCGAATTTCCCTTTTGATCATCTCACTGGGCTGGTCAACACACAATCTCAGTGAGGAGTTATACTGTCTCTTTCCCTACAGTTTAGTCCAAATTCTAGAGGACTTGATGCCAAAGCCTTGGGAAAATACTTTGGTTGGGCCATTAGATCCTCATTGCTCTGTGTCAAAACTCGAGTCCGCTAAGATACGCTGTGCCTCATCGAGCCTTTGAGCATTCAGTTGTAGGGAAGGAAAAATATTTTTTTCTCTAGACTTCTGAGTTCTTTGCTGAGACTCCTGTAATAAAATACAGATTAACAAGAGAAAAACAAGCAGAAGTGTATTTACATATATGTATACCTCACGTCTCCATGGGAGATACCCAGAAAAAAAATGAGTAACTCCCCAAGGTGGCTTAGAATTGAGGCTTAAATATTATCTTAGTAGGGAAAGGGGAGAGAGGATGAAGGCCTGTTAGGGGAGAGTATTGGAGTTTTAGGGAGGATGAATGGGTCCTTAGAAGAACAGATGGGAAGGATGATAGTTTGTGACAAAGTTTGTCCAGGTGTGGTTTCAACATCTCCTCTCTTGTGTTAAAAATCAATCTTCCCTGGTTGATAAAACTCCCAGGGTGGAGATTTATGACAATTGAGTTCCTTTTGAAGGATCTGTCCTTAGGCAGATAAGGGGAGTTCAGAAAAATCCTCTCCCTGCATTTGCTGGTTTTCAAGTGTCTGCAGCTCAAAATAATCAATATACCGAAGCAGCATATTTGGGGGTGGTTAAGTCTTGAACTCCTTCAGTCATATTGTGGGGTGGCATATTCAGTTACGCTTCCCATCTAATTAGGGTTCTTGGGAGATGTCTCTGTATCTTATGAATGTGGCCCTCACAAGGCCATTGCTCCCTCTGCTGTCTCTATGTCACCTTTGGGCATATGGCCTCCATCCTGTGCTCTTGCACCATGAAAAGAGAAGAAATCCTGGTAAGGCTGTGGAAGGCCCTGTCTGCCTATGTATCATAGCAGGTGACCATTCATCTTCCAGGTCTTTATCTGGGAAGGAGCCCTGTGTCTTTAACTGAGAAGTGAGGTACAGGTCTTTTGCTTTCTGATCCCATAAGCCTTCCTAGTATTTTTCTATTTTTTGTGCAGGGTATAGGATCCTGTTCTTTGAGATGCATCGATATTTATGCTCTTGTTGGTTCCCTTCAGTCTCTTTCTCCCCATCCTAGTCCTGGGGATTCTATTCTAATCTGAATAGATGAGGGTTGGGAGCAGTTCAGACTTATTCTTACCTGTGATATTTTGGCAAAACCTTTTGTCTGTGTACGAATCTTCTGCAAAAAAAAAAAAAAAAAAAAAAAAAAAAATCGTAAAACTAAGAAGAAATGTATTTTTCTTCTTCTTAATGCTGTCACCTCTTATATGTAAAGTGAAAAGTCATAAACATGTATGCCTAGCTAAATATTTAAATATGGAGGGCAAGGTTAGGAAGAGAAGAGAAATTGGTGGAAAATAAGTATAAAATATATAAAAACCTCTCTGACCTAGGGTGCCAAAAATATTTTAATACATTACTTTTTACTCTCATAGTATCTTGAAAAAGAGGGACAGTTTAGGATTGTTGGTTGCCCTCTAATGCCTAGGATTAGGATGCACAGAGGTGAGGGATTTGTTAAGTTCTTGCTGAATGATTGATTGTTAGACGTTTGTGGTTCAGTAAATGCAGTTCATTGCTAAATTACTAGAAGACTCTACACTTTGTAATCTTCTACTATGTTTCTTAACAAAAAGTTATGCAGAACTAAACAGCAAACCAAGTGCGATGAACTTGTTTGCCATTTTGGGGAAATTTATAAGCTTCTGAAATAGGTATTCTGCTTGCCGTGTGTGGTGAAATTGAGCTTAAGAAACGTTACATTCAGAAACCATTTCTTTAACCAAGAAAACTGAGGAGTCTTAAAGGAAATGAAAGATTAAAAAATTGAGTAGTCTTGGTTGGGATAAAGCAACAAGATGTGCTCAGGACTTACGTGCAAACCTTGCAGAAATGAACTCCCAACACTTTGAATACAGATGTTAACAAATATTTTTTTCCCCTAGATTTGGGAAACTTCCTTCACAGTTATCAAAAGAAATTTGCTGTATACAATTGTCATGGGGATGCTGTTCCTCTAACCCTGAAATCAGACACATTTACACCTCTGATAATTAGGCAAGATGGAAATAGATTTCTTTATGCCTTCAGCAAGTTTGAATTTCACTTTTTTGGGCAATGATGTAGTGATTAGGCAGACTTTAATGAGAGGAATCCCTCTGACATTAGCTGAAAATCACCCCTAATGTTAGTGCCTGTTTAATTACTTGACAGTGAACAGCATGATGGCCTCTGCAAGTAGGTATTTAATAACAACGTTGGTTTTTAATACACTCACATACTTTTCATAGGATTCTTTATGTTGGCTGCTTATTTTAGTTATGGCAGCTTCACTATTAAGCTAGGACTCATTTGCACGTTTGATCTCTGCCTTGACCACTTCGGTAAACTTTGTTCCCTAGCCAGAAGGCACACCATTTAACACAGGCAGCAGCTCACTACTCCTGCCGCTGGCAATCAGGGGCATAGAGAAGGAGAACACAGATAGCTCCAGGCTATTCACCTTACTACTGCCGAAAAAATTCCTAGATGAAAGTGTAGGGGTGGTGGGCTACTAGGACCTTCAGATAGGAAAGATAATCTGTATTCGTATTAAAGGATTGTAAGTCACTGGTGCACGCATCTTTTTGCTGGGTGTCTGTATCCTAATGTAAAGACTATATGAGATATTAGACTAATCAACACTAATGCTCTCAAAATTTAGAGAAATGAAATACAGTTGCAGTCTCAGTCTGACTGAAAAAAAGTGTTCTTGTGTGAACTTGACCAAATAATTTCAAGATTTGGATCGTGTCAAGAGCTATGGGCATATTTATTAGTCTAAGTCTTCCCACACCATGCTGTTTTCTGCTTATCGTTCAAGCTAATTAGAAAATGCAGTACTTGTAGTGGCTTCAGGTAGCAACCTTATGATCGTCTCCTTCTGGGTAGGATTTATGCTCCTGAGTGCAGTGGATGTCATGGAAACCATGGTTCAGAGGCGGGGAGAAAAGGCTGTGACCCTCCTGCTTAATCTGCAAAAGGGGTTCCCCAGCAGGATCTAGCCCTTTCTCATTTTCTGTCTTCCTCTCAGTATCAATCCCAGAATCAGTCTTATTATTCAGTTTTTACTTATGCTGAAGATGTGTTTATTTGGAAAGATTTTTCTTCGTATTTTACATTTTTGCAGACATGGTTCAAAATATCCCCTTTTTACAGAATTGTCGCCTCATTTCCTACAGATAATGACACTTGATGATGGGAGCTTGGCTCAGTGAGAAACTGCTCTGGCAGGGACAGACAGTGTTCGTCTCCGCATGTCAGACTGCCCCTGCAGCTCCCACTGAGCTCTGGGATCCCAGCTTAGTTTCTATGTTCTGATCTATAGATATGAAAACCCGTGCACGGAATACAGACGTACATTAACTCCTGTGTTGCCTACAGAATGCTGGATCAGATACCTACCTAAACATTTACTGATACCATCTCTAAGAATCCATGAAGCAGAAATATTATCCTCAGCTACTTCCCTATGTTCCAGAGAGAAGGAACTTAGTTTTTCTCTCACTGGGCTCAATGATCAATGTTTGGGAAAACACCTGCCTGGGGCAGGTGTTTTATTACTGAATACTGCCAGGTGTTTACTGCCAGGTGTTTTATTACTGAATAATGTGGGGACAAGTATTTGCCACCATTTCTGGAGTCCAAGTGTGCTTTGCAGTTCTTGTCCCCATAATCCATCCGTCAATCCAGATAAAAATGTATCAAACCCAATTTTCTGGATCATCTAATGTGTATGAAATAATGAGCTCAGATAAGCTAGCGTCTGGTTTAAAGCCTATATTTGAAGCTATGAACAATTTCCTATACTGTCATCCCTTGGTATCTGTGGGAGAATGGTTCCAGGACCCCCTGCAGGATACCAAAATCCACGGATGCTCAAGTCCCTTATATAAAATGGTGTATTTGCATATAACTTACACATCTTCCCATGTACTTTAAATCATCTCTAGATTACTTGTAATATCTAATACAATGTAAATGCTATGTATATAGGTGTAAACACAATGTAATTCAAGTTTTGCCTTTTTTTGATCTTCCCGGAAATTTTTTTCTCAACATTTTTGATTCTTGGTTGATTGAATCCACAGATGCAGAAACTGGATATGTAGGGCTGACTGTATTTCTTTCCTGCTCCAGGAAATCATAATTTTATGAATCAGTCATATTAAATATTGGAATTTTTTCTTAGAAGATAAGCTCTAAGAGATGATGTCTATGTAGTTCGTTAATATAGAACAGCTTAGGGCTTCCCTGGTGGTGCAGTTGTTGAGAGTCCGCCTGCCGATGCAGGGGACACGGGTTCGTGCCCCGGTCCGGGAGGATCCCACGTGCCGCGGAGCGGCTGGGCCTGTGAGCCATGGCCGCTGAGCCTGCGCGTCCGGAGCCTGTGCTCCGCGGTGGGAGAGGCCCACGTACCGCAAAAAAAAAAAAAAAAAAAAAAAAAAAAAAAAAAAAAATATAGAACAGCTTAAAAACTGATTAGAGCGTCTGCTAGAAGGCAGCAGAATCCGTTTCGATAGACTTGTTTTATCTACGCCGCACTTCATCTAAATTGTACGCTCAGCTCTACATTGCTTGAAGCTGTAGATGGGCCTCTGCTCCAGACCCTGGAGACGTGGGGCAGGCTTGCAGGGTGGTACGAGCAGAAGATGGTGCTTGGCGTCTATGCTATCCAGACAGCCACATCTCCTTGTGGGAAAGTTTTAACATTCCACAGGAGCCTAACCCTCATTCCTTTTCTTGTGGATGTGACAAACATGAATTCCAGGACATTTAAGGGGAAAACAGCCTCAGTTTTGCAGCTCTCCATTGCCTACAGAGGCTAGTGGTACAGCTCTTCAATTTCACTAGAAAAGCACAGCAGGCAACAGTCTCAGCAGGGAACAGGTGACGCAGCTCTTCACCAGGCAACCGGCCACTTCCTTAGTGAAGACCCTCACTTTGCTTTCACCTCTTTCAGGGCTAAGCAGTTTTGTTATTTTGTAGTTATTCATACCAGATTGCATTTAAGTTGCTTGAGGGGGGCTGGGCATGACCTCTTTTTCTTGGAATCCCCCAATACTGCCTTGGAAATGATTCTATACATAATGAATACCTGTAGGTTTGATGTTTCTGGGTCACGATGCCAGTTCTCATTGCAAGTACATGCTTTCCTCTGATTGACCTAGATAGTTCATTAAAAACTCAGATTTTCAGGACCTGTTACAGGGATTCTGATTGAGATGATTTAGCAGTGGAGCCCCCAAATCTGGGTTTTAAGCAAGCAGCTGTGATGGGACTTGTGCGAGGGGTCCTTGGACTGCAATTAGAGAAATGCCGCCCTAGTAAATAAAACTATGCCCTGCCTGGACGGTTGTGAAACAAAGAGCCATTCCTGCCTGTTACAAGTTTGGGATAAGGAATTTTTGAAATCTGGTCTGCAGAAAGCCAACTGAACATTAAGAACAGTCACATGAACTAGATGACCATTAAGGGGTGCTCCACCTTAGATATTGTTCTTGACTGTGGGTCTGTGGTTCAGGTTTTATGCTTCTTCTGTCCTAGAGTCTGATGTTTCTTTTGCTGTTCAGAGGAGATTTATGAGTTTGATGGCAACACTCAAGCTCTTTCACTTGTTTCCTATTCCTGGTGCACATGGCGGAACCCTTCTCATGGTAGCACTCACTAAATGAGTAAAGATAGCAAAAAGAGTGACAGGGATCTCAATTTAGCGAATTATTCTTTTGATCAAAAATCTTGGCAAGTTTCTGGCTCTGTCAAAAACTGCTTGGTCTGCCAGGCAGTTAGAGGAAGAACATGTGGAATTGTCATCATTCAGCTGCAATTTGAGGTGAAAACTCTGCTCCAGTGAAAAATCTGGCAATGGAGCTCCATCCCAATATATTAAAAGGCATCAAAAAGAAAGTGTTTTCTCTTGTAATTTTTCCTTTCACTGTTAACTGGACACTTGTAAAATTGATGATGATGTATCTTACCAGTTACCTAGAATGCTCTGTACCCCTGGAGAAAACAAAATTACTATAATATTTTTGAAGGCTTCTTTACTTTGTAAGATGTATCTGGGGAGCTTATTAAGTTCATTGATAAACTGGAAGAAATTTAAAAGTATTTCTAAGGGCCTTTTTTTCCCTTTCTCAGACTACTTTTGCAGTTTTAGATAGAGGCATAAATAGATAAAAGGACAGCTTAGCTAAAATAAATAAAAGTTAATATGCATTTTTGAGGAGCGTGTGAGGGGAAATGAATCCATTAATTTCCCTATAGCTGGGCCTGTCCTTCCCTAGTGCCCATACTCAATCCTGACTTGGAGCAGGAGGTTCTTAAGGAAAAAACAACTACTGATATTGAGATGTAACCTGTTTCCCTATATTGTTAGACGATCCCTATTATTAAGATTATGTCAATGATGATGGTACCTTATGGATGGTGACAGTTGAAAATTTTTATTGTGGCATATGCTGGGCAAGGAACACAGGCATTTATTTGCTCATTGAATTCTTATAAGAACCTTATGGAGTTAGTTAGCACTAACAACATACTACCTTGTTATTGTCAAGAATATTAGGAAAGAATACCTTCCCAAGACAATCAGGTAGTCAGGGTTGAAACATGCTAGAAATCTACAGAGGGAATACATTTTTCTCTGCCCTGCATCTGAGCTTGCAGATTTTGGTAGAGGCAAGATTGAGTCCCTGGGGTTCTAGTGAGTTCTAGAAACTTTTTTCCTATTAAACTGAGGTAGTGGTGGGATTGGGGGAGGTAAAAAAATATAGAAGCTTTTTGTTTCCTCATTTCCTATTGCGATGTGAGGCTCTGTTCAGAATCAAAGCAAAAATTGTGTGGAGACCGTGTCCTTACTGAGCCTTCCATGATCACATGGCACTGTGTCTGTTTCTGCACCTGTCTGTCTTCACCCGGCAGTCTAACGCCCATTTTTGACGGTTCCTGATTACTCCTAATATTAAGAAATGAGGTATTTCCTGGCTGAAAACCAAAATATCTTCTTTGGGTGATGAAATGAAACCACAGACTTGATTATATGGCTGGACCTCTGGAATCAAATTCCTTTTTGAGGTTTCTGGTGGGCTTCAAATTTGGTTCCAGTTCTAGAACTTGCATCTTTCCATCGAAGATGGAAAGGCTGGGAAGTGTGTGCTCCACTGGCAAGATGCTGCGATTGTTTCTGGCAGCAAAGGAGGATGTAGAGATCAGCAGGGAGATGAGATAAGTATCACTTACCATTCAGATACGCCTTATAATTGACCTGGAGGAGATTCTTCTCGCAGCTGTAGTTTAAATGAATACGCAGGCGTTTTGAAGGGCTTTCTTCCTTGAGGTTGCTTCCAGAGAATCAAAATCTTGTTAGAATTATTCTGGGCACTGATTCAAAGTGTGAAAGGCTAAAATATTGCCAACATGGTAATTTACACAATATAATAGCAGGAGAAAATAAATTATCCACAACTTACAGCAATGCCCTGCAAGCAGAAAGCCTCTTGGAGCACACAAAAATTATATCTACAATATATCAGCAACGTAAAGCCCAGGATTATAAGAATCAGATTCAAGTTCTTGAAAAATTAGTGGAAATTCCATTTTGCCATCACTTTAGAAATTGAAAAGTAATAATAAATGGGCACAGTCAGTGTCAGGGTATGATTGATTGAATTACATATTCCATTCTGTTTGTTTGTTATTTAACACCTTATGTCCTCAGTGGGCTTTGCCCTCGTGCTTCTAGTCAAGTATGAAAACTTGATATCATTCCCATTTTGTCTGCAAGGAAACTGGAGCACTGGAAAGTGGGTTTCTTTTAAGGTCACCTCATTGATCTGAGACAAAGCTGTAATGGACTTGGGAGCTGTCAAATCCCTGTGTCCTGGAGCTGACAAGTGCTGTGGTTTAAGCCAGATTTTCAGAGCCCTGGAAGATCAAAGAATAAAGGCAATTGTATGTGCTGATGAATGAACTTTTAATTGACATCACTAGCCTTCTTATGAACTTGTTGTTTTCTGGGTTTTGAATAAGATTTTCCTTCACTGTGTAGGTTCTTGGTCATCACTGTTGGGGACATGGTGTTTCCTTGCTGTGATCGATATTATGTGACTGTAATTCCTAAGAAGATTGTACTTTAGAACGTAGCTTAGCATGATTAAGCAATATGATCCCCAGCTGAATAGTATGTGAAAAGGGCAATTGCATGAGATTTTTATGTAGGATCCAGAAAAGTAGAAGGAGAGAGTTAACAAGGAATAAAGGAAGTAAAGGAGGAAGAGCAAATTGTGTATTTTTAGAAACAGAGACAGTGGACGGGGAAATATTTTGGTGTAGGGAAGATGTCACAACTACCAGTAAGAGATGGAATTCATCTCAGATTCTCTGGTTCCATGTTGCCCATGTCCAGTCATGGAATCCAACATCCCCACCTGCTCTTCTCTTTTTGTAACTTCTGCTAAATGAAAATAACACACACCATCTATGTTACAGGTGTCAAAGGGGGCTTGGCCAGGGAACTGAATAAGTTTCTTTCCCTTCCATTTAATTTGCTGCAGGAACCTCCTAAATCCCTCTCTAGTGGTGGTCTTTTCCATCCCACTGCTACCCGTGTCCCACCACTACTGGATTAATCATTTTAACTGACCATGTTACTGCCTGGCTGAAAACCTTTGATCACCCTCCCCGGCCTTTACCCCCAGTCTAAAGTCCACTGATTAAAGCTCAAATTCCCACATCCCTTCACGGTTTGCTATCGACTTATCTTTCCTATGTTAAGCCTTCCCTAGCTTGTTTCACAGTTTCTTTCTTTCTTGTTTTAATAGATGAAGTTCATCCAAATGAGTTTCGTTTATTCTGAGACCACTTGAAACTAGAAGTGACCAAGTGTCCCTCACCTCTTAATGCCATAGAAATAGACCTCCAAAGAAACATGAGCTCAGATATGAAATACTACATTTTTTACACATCTGAACTATGTATACACTACAATCGTCTACATATAAACATCTTTAGATGTACACATAGAAGTAAATGCACAGGCAGTGATCTACAAGGATTCATACATAGCACACTGACGATGAAAACAGTCACCACGCACAGGAAGGTGACTGAAGAGTGCTTCTGATTCTGCTGAAATGCATACATGTATTTTTGTATGTTTCAGAAAAAAATAAATGAAAACCTTAAAAGTTTACAGCGAATATTAAGCATCTACTATGTGCTGGCACAGAGCTAGGTACCGAGCAAAGCCTTGCAGGGAGAATCATGCAGCTCAGCTCATTTCCTCATAGGCTGATGGGTTTGTCATTGTGGAAGAAACTTATCTGTGGACCCTCTGATGCTGCTCTAAGTGATCAGATCATGCAAAGTTACTTTTGCATTTGGTACACAGGTAGGGTCGCTCTCCAGTGTGCTTTCTCTTGTGTCTGTTGAGCTCATCCGAATGGGAGAATGCCCGCGTGCATCCCTTCACGTTGCATTTGTAGGGCTTTCCTCCTGGACCCGAGAAAGAAAGGAAGACTTGTCATGCTTCAGGATAGCATGGGACAGGGAAGTTGGAAATGAATGGAGAAGAAAAAGGGGTTGGGCCTGTTGCAGTGGGACAGGGAGAGACAGACAGGAGACTGGAAGGGGTGCATAGGGAAGGAAGAGAAGGAGGGCAGGATGGGCTAGAAGGCTGAGAGGAAAACTGTGAAGGAGGGAGAGGAAGAGAAAAAGAAAACCAGGAGGGGAAGACGCAGGTCAGTGGTGAGTAAAGAAGTTTGAGGAAGGGGGTTATCTGTTGGCCTACAGGAGTTCATGAAGAGAAGTCCCAGGAGAGGTAGGGTCAAGACCATCCTAAGAGGTCAAACAAATCCCTCCACTTCTTCCATCATCCCAGGCAGTCAACCACAAAAGGCTGTAGCTGGGTTGCCTCTGGCCCAGAACGAGAGTCTGTTCTTAGGACTGCTTTTTATACCCTTTCAGATTTGCCAACACTTTCTAGGGTCTTCTGGGTCCTAGACTGAGAGGGAGGTGGCAATGATCTCAAATGATCCCAAAGTTTTGTAAAGGCAGAAATCTTTAGTTATTTTCCTGACACTCCCATCCTTCAGTCTTCACTCACCAGTGTGTTGGCACTCACACTGGCAGGTGGGAAGATTTTGAATACGATTTCCCACAGTCCTGGTATGTGCAAATATAGGGCTTCAGAATGTCAGAATTCTTCTGCAATGTACATCTCTGAATCTTGAGATTCCAATTCTGCTTTTCTAGAGGTTGTCCTTGGATCAAATGGGAACCAGAAATGTACAGAAATCCAGGATATGGCAATGATGACGAGGAATGTGGCATCATACAGACTCCATGGGGAGTGTCTTCATCAGAGTGTCTTTATCTGACCCCGATAGAGGGTCTGGTCCCCACTGAAGGTCATCTGGGCTTCATTGAGGGTCTGGCATTCACTGGGGCTCTTCATCTAACCCCCATAGAGGGTCTGGTCCTCACTGAAAGTTATTTTGCCTCCATAGCGGCTCTGGTTGTCATTGAGGGTCTTCATCTGGCTACCCTCGATGGGAATTGTCATCTTGTTTGCATTGGCGTCTGTTGCTTGGCAATCAGTGATCAATGTCTTTGGGATGTCACTGCCATCTGTCATCTGGGATGCCACTGTAGGGTTTCTCCCTTGAGAGGAGGTCACCTCGTTCTGGATTGACTCCTTTTGGCTGTCCTCATCACGGGCAGTCAGTGGTACATAGAGCTCTGGCTCTGGTGCAGCTGGGGTTCTTGTGTCGTATGTCTCATTGATGTCCTGGAGAAACTCCTCAATGCCCTCAAGTGTTGGAAAGAAAGAATTCGTGGAAGCCTCTTTGCTATTGCCTGATGACTGAACTAGATCTTCAGTAGTAGGATTCTCATTGAGGTCCTGAGGAAATGCCCCAATTTCCTCAATTGTCTGAAGGTAAGAGTCCCTGGAAGCCTTTTTCCTGTTGCCTGATAACAGAAGTAGCTCTTCAGCTGTGGGATCCTGATTGGGCTACCCACAAGGCACTTCGGGACACTTTTACAGTCATTTCCCAGGTGTTCAAACTGTTTTATTTCTTGTACCTTTTTCTTATCTTGCATTTCTGTAGGATGCAGTTCTGTATTTCTATTTCTGTACTTATTAAAAACTGCTTTGTATTACGGTTATTTGTCTGCCTCCTCTTCCCCGCTGGATTAAAATGTCATTAAGGCTGGGGACTGTGTCTTCACTATTTTTGTGTTTTCCTTCCTGTCACCTCGGCCCAGTACCTGGCATCTTGCTGTGTTCATAGGAACAACTAAATAAGTGAGTGATAAATTGAGCGAATGAAAAAATGAGTGATATATGAGTTCTAGAGAAATAAAGAAATTTAAGATAAGATCTCTGTACTTTAAAAAGATAAAATTTAGAAGAGCTACGAAGCCCGTATTTTTAAAATGGGAAAAGTTATATTTGTGTAACTTATATATGAAATGTTACATGAATTTTCTAGTACAAATATACTACAAAGTCCAGCTGGAAAAGGAGATCACTCTAAACTGAGATCAGTGACTTTTTAGAGAAGTTGGGACTTAAGTTGAGTCAGAAGTTTGCATAGAACTAAAGTAACTTCAGAGGAAACTGTGTTTATTCTAATGACTTGTGTTACTTTTTATAATTGATTATGTATATGCATGTTTTTGCAATTGGACTGTTGAATCCGAAGAAAAGAATCTTTTTTTTCATTGATATGTGCATGCCCTAGTACCTACTGTGTACCTGGCATACAGGACATGCTCAGTAAAAGTTTGATAAATGAGAAAGTTGAGCATTCCAGGAAAGCAATGGGATGAGCAAAGGAACAGAGATTGGAATTCATATGGAATGTTTAGAAAACTGAGGAGAATGTTTCCATTGGTTCCCAAGATAAAATTGGAAAGAAGGGAGCTACATCATAAAAAAGTATTCTATGTTTCTCTAAGAGTTGATTCTTTAATAGTAACCATAGAAGGGCTTTAAAACAAGAAGTGACCTTTCCATGTATGTGTTGGAGAAATACTTCTCTGGCAGCTGTGTATGTGAGAATATAGACTGTGTCATACGTTTGGTTGCGGCATACCTCCCCAAAGCTGCTGCCTTACTATTTTTTGTTACAGGATTATTTTTTTGTTACAGGATTTTTTGTTACAGGATTTTGTTACAGGATTACAGGATTTTGTTACAGGATTATTCAGCAACTCCTTGATTTCAAGGAAGCCAAACCCAACTCCAGGTTTAGGAATAAGCATATAACCTAGTGGTACCCAAGAAGATGTTAACTGAAGGCTTGGCAGGGGATTCCCCAGAAATGTTTCCCTCCTACCCCTACTTACTGCTGCATCCATCTTGGGATCATGACTGGGTGGCCAAAATCATTGTAGAGATGTTGACTCAGGCTCTCAACAACCTTAAGGTACTAAGATACTAATAATTGCACACCATTATGGGAGGAAAAGGAACGAATGTATTTTTTACATATCATTAGTCCAGCTTTCTGCTTCTCGTTATAAAAAAAATTTCCTCTTTCTCTCTTAAAATCCCCCCACCCCCCATACACACACACACACACACACACACACACACACACACACACACACACGGACACACACACGGACACGGACACGGACATGTACAGATTAACATAGATTTAGTAGTAGCAGAGGATATATATATTACTGGAGGAGGGGAGAATAAGAATCACTGAAGAGTGCCTTAGTGATACTGTAGTTTAATACCCTAATTTCACAGATAAAGATGCTGAAGCCCAGCAAGGAGAAGGGACTTGCCCATAGTAACACAGCAACAGATTTCTAATCAGAAGACATTTCCTTACTCCTAGACCAGGGCTCTTACCTACGTCTTCCCTGTGTAGCTAACCACGTGATCTTAAAGATTTACGGGGACATATGATATTTGCCTGGGAAAATTCCTGTTCCATTGTCTGCTTGTGAAAGTTTTAAATTTTGAACCAGAGAGTACAAGTTTCAATAAAAGGCTCAAATAAATAAGCTCAAATAAAAGGCTTGAATTTGAGGATATTTTGTGAATGGGGCAATTTATTTATTTTCTCTGGATCTTGATTTTCTGATCTGTAAAATAGGAATTACAGTAGGACTTAGCTCATAGATTTCTTATAAAAACTACAAGTGAATGTATGTGAAATGCCAAGCATAGTTTCTGGCACAGATTAAGTGCTCAATGAAGGTTAACTCTCACTAACTAACATTTGTTCTTACTGGACCTCAGAACATTGGCCCCAGCCACCATAGGTGGCACTTACTCAGTCCTGTTCTAGTCCCCAGAGGCATTACGGATAAAACATGTCAGTAACTGAAAGGAAAAAGTGGTATCGCTTTCCAAACATAGAATGTATTGACTTTGTTATTGGAAATGTGGGGAGATAGGGTCTGCAAAACTCAACTGATGGATAAAAAGCAATAGGAAAATGAATGAAAAGGTATTTGAGAGAATAATATTTTTTCAAAACCAATTAGATCAGAATCATAACTAGATGCAATAGGATGAGGGCTTGGATGAAAGTTGTTAGTAGGTGAGATGGAAAGAGCAGTTTCGAGAGGTATAATGATGAAAACAAAGACTGGACGTGTCAACATACTTTGTGTATTGTGGAGGGTGATGGGGATGAGAGAACAAAGAACATGTCAAGTTGTAGCTAATCGTTAATTTTTCCTGCTTCTATCAGTAATGGTGAACTTTAATGTTGTGTGAGAGATATTATGTATCTTGTATGTACCCGGGGGCATGATTCCAGTCATGGTTGTAATTGAACTTAGGGTGAGTGTTACTGTCCTTTTAACATGAGAAGTAGGCCTGGACATTTCACAGCATTTAAAACCAAAGTGAATTAGCCTCCTTTTGGAGGACCACTTCTGGAAAACTCTTGGTAGTCACTTAAGTTTTCCCAGTGATCTTCATGATGGAGGTTAAACAACTTGAGTGGAGTGTTAACATTTCCATCAAGATTTTAAATGCAGAGCCAATAAAGTAGCTTCTGAAGGGCCTGAGCTGGACCTGCATGTCTGCCTCTCTGTTTCAGCAGCTCTGGATTCCTCTTTCATCCACAGTTTACAGTGTTAATGTTTCTCAGACCTAGAGTGCTTTGAATGGAGAACTCAGATTGGATATACTGTATGATTTCCCTTCAAAGCCACTGCTGAGAGGATCCTGACCAGAAACTATTGTGATGAGGATTTCTTTTTGTGATGCAGAAAAGGATCCACTCAAGCTTACACACACAGATTATTCTTCTGAATTGCTAGGCCCTTCCATTAGAGCTAAGAGATAACTTGGAAGATCTTACCAAATAATAAAGTAGAATATAGAATCTGATTCTCAGCCTAGGTTTCTCTCAAATCCTGTATTAGTTTGCTAGGGCTGTCATGACAAAATACCACAGGCTGGGTGGCTTAAACAACAGAAATTTATCTTCTCACAGTTCTGGAGGCTGGTAGACCAAGAACAAGGTGTCAGCAGGTTTGGTTTCTTCTTAGACCTCTCTCCATGACTTGCAGATGGCTACTTTCTCTCTGTATTTTCGAATGGCCTTTCCTCTGTGTGGGAGCTCTTGGTGTGTCTGTATATGTTGCCAAAAGCAATTGTATTCTGAGGTACTGAGGAGTAGGGCTTCAGCATATGAATTTTGGGTGGACATAAATTAGTCCATAACACTCCACCCTCTGGACCTTCAAAATTCATCATTCTCACATGCAAAATACATTCGTCCCCATCCCATCAGCCCAAAACTCTTAATCCGTTCCACCATCAACTCTAAGTCCAAAATGTCATCTGTACATCATCTAAATCAGATACAGGTGAGATCTGAGGTATGATTCATCCTGAGGCAAAATTCCTCTCCACCTTTGAACCTTTGAAGCCAGACAATTTATTTGCTTCCAAAATACAATTTCAGGGACAGGCATAGGATAGACATTTCAATTTTAAAAGGGAGAAATTGGAAAGAAGAAAGAGGTCGTCATAGGTTTCAGACAGGCCCAAAACACAATGGCAAATTTCATTAGATTAAAGGCTTGAAAACATTTCTCTTTGGCTCAGTGCTCTGTTTTCTGGCCCACTGGGGGTAGCAGTATTACCCCTGTAGCTCTGGATGGCAGTCTTTCCCTTGAGGCCCTGAATGGTGGCAGCCTAGCCTGCTGAAACTGAGGTGGTACCCCACCTTACCCCTAAACTGAGGAGGAGACAGATTTGTCTGATGGACCTATGCCCTCTGGGCTCACGGTGGCAATGACAGCCCTGATGACCTCTGAATCACCTTTGAGGTCAGTGTTCTCTATTCTTGAAGGATAGCACATGTTAATAGCTGATAGCTCGATGTCCTGTCCTGTAGAATCTCAGAAATATGACAGCCTTCCTTCATTTTGTCCTTTCTCTGTCCCCTTCAAAATAAGCTGGCAGAGTTTCTGCTGAGATAATTGATTGGATCAATCTATGAGTCACACTCATACTAATCTTTTTATCAAAAGGTGTTCAGCCACACCCTTGGTGTTCTCTCCAGAACACACTTTCTCATTTTTTTTGCAATATGGTTAGGTTGATAATTTTCTAAATCTTCAAGTTTTGTTTCCTTTTTGCTTAAACATTTTTTCTTCCATTATCTTTCTCCTCTCACATTTTACTATAAGCAGCAAAGAGAAACCTGGCTATACTTTTCCTCCAGTTTCCAATACCATGCTCCTTATTCCAGTACCATGCTCACTTCTGGTGAGGTCTCACCAGAGATACCTTTAATATATTGCACATGTGCATTTAAACATATTAACATATTTCTGCCAACAGTCTCTTCAACGGAATTTAGCTTTTTTTTTTACATTCATCTCGTACCTCTTCCAGCTTCTAATCATTACTCTGTTCCAAAGCCACATCCACATTTTTAGATGTTTGTTATAGGGGCGCCCACTTCATGGGAACAGAATCTGTATTAATTTGCTAGTGTTTTCATAACAAAGTACCACCAACTGGGTGAGTGGCCTAAACAACAGAAATGTGTTTTCCCACAGTTCTGGAGAAGTCTGACATAAAGGTGTCTGCAAGGTTGGTTCCTTCTGGAGTCTCTAAAGGAGAATCTTTCCTTGTGTCTTCCCAGATTCTGGTGGTGACTATCAATCCTTGGCCATCCTAGGCTGGCAGCTACATCACTCCAATCTCTGCCTCTGTCATCACATGGTATTCTTCCTGTGTGTCTCTGTGTCCCTGTGTCATCTATCTGACCTTCTTATAAGGACAATAGTAATTGGATTTGGGGCCCACTCTAATCCAGTATGACCTCATCTTAACTTCATTACATCTTTAATATCCTATTTCCAAATAAGGTCCCATCACAGGTACTGGGGGTTAGAACTTCAACATATCTTTTTACACCCACAGCACAATGCTCTATTTGTCCTTTCTCTTCCATGGTTGAAGGTTACCAGAGTTGGACTCAAAATTTCACTATTCTGTCAAGCTTTTCCATTCTTTGTGCAAGAGACACTATCTTGAATTGACAGGACATGGTAACTAATTTGAAAAAGGTGGAGATAAAGAAATGAAGAGTCAAATGACTTCAAGTTATGGTGAGCACTCTAAAAGCATCATCAGTCCCTGAGATAAGCTTGAAGAAGTGATTATATGCAGAGTACATAGGTGAGATGCTCTCTCTAGCAACCCCTCTATTCAAGCAAGGCATTATCTTAGGACTGTGTGGTCCTAGCTTCCAAGTGTAAAATTCCAATTACTATGGCCTACAACTCCCTAAATGAGTTACCCATATCCACCTCTCCATACTCAACTTCTACTTCTTCTCCTGTGACAAAAATGCTTGTTATCAAAACTATATGTTTCCTTTTTCTTCCTGAGTAAAAACAAAACAAAACAAAGCAAAACAGGTTTTTAGTTTCCTGCTGGGAAAGCTTCCCAGCCTCCTTTGCAGTTGGATTATCTGCCTGACTTTTTTTCTGGTCAGCGAGATATGTATGAAAGTGTTGTGTTGGCTTCTAGGAAGCATCCTTAAAAGAAGAGAGTTCTTTTTCATCCCTTCTATCTGCCCATAGCTGGAATTCAGTCGTGAGGGATAGAGCTCACGTGGCCATTTTAGATCATAAGGTGGATGATGAAGCCACAATATAAAAAGAACCTGGCTTTGTGAAGCTGCCTTTCTAATTCTAGATTAATAATCTCTATTTAAGCTAGTTACTTTAGAATTTTTATTATCTGAAGCTGAATCAAATCCTAACTGCTAACAGCCTCACACTGATTATGCCTCAGTCATACTGTGCTCGTTTGTTTTTGAAAATGCCAAGTACAGTTCGAACGTAGGAATTTGTATTTGCTGTTACCTCTGCCTGAAGTATCTTTTCCTGATTTTTATGGTTGTGTGGCTGCCCTATTTCTGGCCTTGGCTTATATATCACCTGTTGATTGAGTCCTTGGATTACGTTACTGACCCCACCTTCATTGTGACACTAATTTCTCTCCATCCTTTTACCTCTTGTTTGCTTTAGAGCCTTCCTCTATTACTCTCTGAAGATACCTCATTTGTTTACTTGTTTATTTTCATTCTTTCCATAGAACATAATCATCAACACCCTGTGTATCTTTTCATCATCTTATCCCCAGTGCCTAGAAAAAATTGTGACAGTAAGCACTCAATAAATATGAATGGAATAAATGAATGAAGTCTTCTTTTGCATCCTCTCCTAGCCTTAGAAGGGTACAAGATTTTATTACCTTTTGTAAAAAAATCAATAAACAGAAACCTCAGTTAAATAGAGTCTGGAGACCAAAATGGGGAGCTCTCAGGCCCTGTGATGATAGCAGCACCCAACAACAGGAAGAAGAAAGACTCCTTTCCTGGCAAGAACTCAGCCACTGAAGAGCCATGAACTCTTTGTTTACAATAGCCTTTCCAAATTCCTTTTCCTCTCTATAAAAGCTTTCCTCTTGCCTTGCTGTCTGGGGACTTGCACATGGCTCACCATGATTGCAGACCCCAAATTGCAATTCTCTGCTGATCCTGAATAAATTCATCTTTGCTGTAAAAATAGCTGGCAGTCAATTTGATTTAGGTCAGCACTTTCCTTCTGTCTTTGTTTCTTTCATTTCTGTGACCAATAACTAAAAAGAGAAACGACCTTGGAATTATAGTTGGGATTTTGACTTTGAGCTCTTCCTTCTTGAACCCTCTTTGTGTGAGCCAATGACTGACAACATTGTTTTACCATTTAAACAGGAACGAAGGAACAATACATAATTTAGCCTAGTAAATAACACATTTACACAATAGAATGGTCTGGCTTTAGAGCAGAATTAGCTATGTATATTTTTAAATAATTGTCTCTTAGATTTCATTTAAAATATTTGAAGATGTTTGTGCATCAATGCACAGATCCTGAGTGTGTGTTTAGTTAGGCTTCCAATTAAATATCCAGAATTTCTATTCATAAAGCAATTCTGAGTGTGGATATAATCAGCGTGATGGAGTATAAAAAGCATGGACTTTGGGTCAAACATTTGAGTTCAGTTACTGGATCTACCATCACTGGTTATGTGGCCTCGGGCAAGTTCCTGGACCTCCCTGAACTGCTTTCCCTATCTGTACAATGGGGAGGATAACTCACTTGCTGAGTTGTTACTAAAATTAGAAGAGATTATGCATATGAAGGGCTTAGTAAGAACCCCGTAATTGTCAATCCTTTTTCCTCTGTTTAGGGAAAATTGTTTAACAAAAATAAACAAAAAAGATTTCTTTTTAAACCCTTTTATTGTGAACTATAAAACACATATAGGAAAGTGAATACAACATAACCATATAACTTAATGGATTATATACTGACCAACAAGTTAATATATTGAATACTAAGTCCAGAAATTAAACATCAGTGGTGCCCCCAAACCCTGTCCCCAGCAGATCTCTTCCCAGTCACAGATCTCCTCTTCCCCAAAATGGGGAAATGTTTTGACTTCCATAGTTATCTTACCCTTTCTCTTCTGAGAGTTTAAAACCTGAGAATGCAAGCCTCAACACTATACGGTTGACCCTTGAACAAACAGGGGTTTAGGGGCATTGACCCTCCAAGCAGTCAAAAATCAAACTATGACTTCTAATTGGCCCTCTGTATGTGAGGTTCCCCTGTATCCATGGTCCCCTGTATCCATGTGTCCAGATATCCATGTATCTGGGGCTTCAACCAACCAACCACAAATTGTGCAGTAAGTAGTATTTACTATTGAAGTGGACCCCTGCAGTTCAAACCTGTGTTGTTGAAGGGTCAACTGTAGTTAACTTTTGCATGTTTTTGAACACTGTATGAATGGAATCAGATGGTATATATTCTTGAGTGTTCAGTTTCTCTTATTCAAAATTGTATATTTGGGAATCTGCATTGTTGCATATGTCTGCAATATTCCTTTTGGGTTCAACCTAGCATTCCAAATTATGAATATAATTACAATTTATCTATTCTATTCTTTATGGACATTTTTTCCCCAATGTGGGGATATTATAAATAAAACTACTATCCTTATTCTTATTTTTGTCTCTTGGAATACACGTACACCCAATTTTTTAGGATATGAAAAAACTGGAGTGGATATGCATATCATAACTTTACTAGATGATCTGAAAGTGTTTCCAAAATTGTTTTAACACTTGGTCTCCCACCAGCAGCGTAGGCGACTTCCTCCTGTTCCTTGTCCTCACCATGATTATCTTTTTCACAATAAAGTTTGTGAACAGCAAATTGGCTTTCTTCATAGTGAAAACAAAACAAAACAAAAAAGGAGAGACTAGGGAAATAATAGTCAATTAAGGAAAACCAAAACAGTGTCATTTCATTGAGGTGAATTTAAAAAATGAGACATAATAGCTGTAAGTATTATAGAAAGATAATCACACTTGCCCATTCCTCTTCCCTGAGGTGAGAGGAGACCCCGTGTATCTGATTACCTTCAATACCCCAGGGTGGTAATTATGTCCTATAACAGCAATGAGGCACCCAGAGTGTTGTTATTAAATTCCTCGTAGCACTGTAGCTAAACACATTAAGTGAGGACTTTGTCAACTATGAGGTCCGTGGGGATTAATCTACCCTTTCTCAGTACATAACTGACAATGGAAATGTTTTTGGAATCTATTTTACGTTTTTTTCTCAAGGGTCCAGGAGGAATTTCTTATTTCAAGAGTAGAGGATTTCATTAGCTGACAAAAGAAACTGAAATCCATAAACATGTCTCCAAAAGGATGGATAGAGGAGGTTAAAAAAAAAAAAAGACAATAAGAATTCCTATTATGTGTATTCATAGAATTTACATGCTTCCCATTATAAATGCAAAGACCTTTATTAATGTTTTTCTCTTAACAATGCTGGTTGAAGGATGACTTGAAGGCAGAGAGTTGAATACACATTCGAATATTTCTGTTTATGTCTCTCTTACAATTACAGTATGGGATCTTATATTTACTTCGTGCTTTCCAATTAACAAGCTGTTTTTTCTGCCTTCTAATTTTCCTCCTCTGAGAAGATTTTCATTTATACAGATGATATTTTTTCCTTAGTTTATTTTATGTAACTTTATCATGATGAAACTATTAATAATAGCCATCATTTATGGAGTCTTACGTAGTCACTGATATTTTAGAAAATGTTTGGCATAGATCGTCTTAATTTTTCACATCAATCCTAGGAGACCGGTATTATTATATTCATGGTGCGAATCAAGAGACAAAGCTCAGAGAAGTTAAGGTAACTTGGTCTAGGTCACATAGTTAGATGTACAGTTATGCTTGTCTGAATCCTACGACAGTGGTTGTTCCACAGCACTCCCTGAAATGCTTGCTTTCTTGGTGTTTCTCACAGGGAGCGCAGTTGGCATTTGGGGTGTGTGATCCTTGCTTATTTGGAAATGTCCCACGTATTGCAAAGCGTTTAGCGTCAGGATCCCCACCACACTTCTGAATCTTGAAGGGGGTCGCAGTGGTGGTGGGCATGTTTTCCACCATGGTTTATAGTGGACAAGTAGGACCAAGGACCTGTTACCTGTGGACCCATCTGTTACTTCCACAGGCCTGTGAACCCTTCAGAGAAAGTGACCATGTGTGATGCATTTTGTCCTTTTTAAAAATGTCTCGTACACGAAAAAGTCATGTCATCAACGTTTCTTGAATGGTTATTATTGAAATGATTGAATTATTGAATTATTGAATGGTTAATATTGAAAAAAAGGCAATGTCAAGACAAGAGACTTCCTTACAGTTATACCACAAGTGCTGGTCTCAGGCTCCACTCAGTTACCTTTAGAGAAAGAAAACACCATGGAGAAAACTGTTTGAGAAGACTGACCTACATGAGGTGTTATTTTGGTATAAAAGCATGAGATTTACATTGATGCAATTCTGGCCACAGTATTAGGATCTCAATCTTTCTCTGTCTGTTTCTCTCTGGTTTTGGTTTTATTTTTAGTTCTCATTTGTCGAGCACTTTCAATATGCCAGGCATTGTTTGAACTCTGAATTGTGTGTATATATATGTGTGTGTATATATATATATATATATATATATATATATATATATATATAAAATCTTATTTAACAATTCAGTGAGGTTATTATCCACTGAATTGTTTTTTATAGATGAGACCATTAAGACTTGAGAGATGAATAAACTTGCCCATAGTCATACAACTATGGTAAGTGGCAGAGCCAGGATTTGAATCCAGGTCTTAGAAACTGAATTGTAGTTTCAGGATTCTTTGGGGTCCTAGAAAATCTGAAGCATCCCAAGGGGGCACCCTGTGTAACTGGGATATATTTTACCACTGTTCTTGTTTCAGATGGGTGACCTCCAGCTAGTTCTGTTAAATTCTGTTTAGTTCCTCCTAAGACAGGTGCTGGTGGACTTTCCTTTCTAAATCACTAGCTCTCCTCCAGGTTTAGAGCACCCAGCTCTAATCTGGAGACAGCTCTCAGAAATTCAGAGAATTGCCCACATGGGGTAGGCTGGTTGCAAGCCAAGCAGGATCTCAGGGCACAAACAGCTTGGTAGCCTGACTGATGAACAGTGATGATGCCAAAGGAAGGCTCTCTCTAAAGCCAACAAGAAGTAAAGCTCCCATAGCTCTTTGGTATAGATGACATACTGTAAGCACTGTCATCACCCGTGTGCCTCTTGGAGGCATGGGGACCCAGTGGTCTATAGGTTCTGAATTTGCTCCTCTGTGGCGTCTGCTCAGGCCTTATCCCCTCATTGCTGGACCTACCAGCTCATTTCTGACTTTCCTGTAACCCATCCAACTGTCCTATTATCTCAGACATGAGGGATTTTTTTCCTTTTTTTCTTGACAGCAGAAAACTTTTCTCTTTCTGGTCACTTCTCTTTAATCTTTTGTTTTTGTACTTTAAATCTTTTCCATTCCGTTGTCTGTTTTCCTTCATCATTTCTGCTGTCATCACTTCCTTTATACAAGGAATGCCCAAGATACTGAGTGGAGAAAGGGACACAGGAATAGAAGGAAAGAACCTGGAAACAAACACATGAGATCACTACTACAACAATAGTATATTGACACACACCCAGACGTGGGAGTTGATGCCCTCATCTGGAATATATTAGATTATCCACTGACTGATTGCAGGGAAGAACTCTGCCTCTGCTAGTGTTTTGGAAGAAATAGAGTTATGACATGTGGTCATTTGAGATCTAGTAGGCTTCAAGGTAAGCATCGTTCAGGAGGACCTCAGGTTAGGGTTGCCAAATTTGGCAAAAAAAAAAACCCCAAAACACAAAAAACAAAAAGACAGGTTGCCCAGTTACATTTAAATGTCAGATGAACAGAAAATTTTTAGTATAAGTATATCCCATGCAATACTTGGGACTCATTTTGTTTATTGCTGTTTATCTGAAAGTCAAATTAAACTTGGCATCCCTGGGACCTCAAGATTATCATACTAAGTGCAGTAAGTCAGACAGAGAAAGACAAATATCATATGATATCACTTACATGCAGAATCTAAAAAAAATGATACGATTGAACTTATTTACAAAACAGAAACAGACTCAGACTTAGAGAACGAACTTATGGTTACCAGGGGGAAGGGTGGGAGGGAGGGATAGCCTGGGAGTTTGGGATTGACATGTACACACTGCTATATTTAAAATAAAATGCCTCTCTATGAAAAAAAATTGGCATCCTTTATTTTATCTGGCAATGCTATCCTGAGTTTATCTGATAAAAATGAGTTTTTTGCTCTAGCTCATTGTAGTTATAACCAGTTATTACCAGCAGTCGCTCATACTACCTATAGGAATAACATGTTTCTCTCTATTTTATTTATCGTGCTGCCTTTGACTAGGATTTCTTATCATTTGGTTGGCATCAGTCTGACCATATTCCAAGCCTGCTCTGGGTCTTGAGTCTGTTTGCCTTCTGATCTTATATAATTATCAATTAGGAGCCATTTCTGAACAAATTACACCTGCCATCTGAGCTCCACAATTATTCACAACCTAAGCAAGGGTTCACCGGCTGTCTGTGCTACACCTGTATCTCCCTGGCCGCAGACCTATCTGAATGCCCCTCTGTCAACATGACTCAACTAAAAGCAGTCACAGATGGAGTATTCAGAAATTATGAAGTGGGTGTATCTATTATCTATTTACACAATTATGTTGAGTAACAACTGCAAAATACCAGTGGCATGCAACAATAAATACATCATTTAGTTACTGAGTCCGTGGGCTTCATCTGCTCTGGTCTGCTCTTTGGGAGCTGATCTATGCTTGCTCATGCAACTGTGGCCTGCTGTGACTCTGCAAGGCAGAGCAGTTAAGGTTGTCTGGACTTGTTCACAAGTCAGCTGGCTGTGGGCTGCACTAAGAGGATTTCTCCTGCGAAAACTGGTGTATCTTTCATCTTGCAGGCTGGCCTGGGCATGTTCTCGTGGTACCAGCAGAGGACAAGATGGAGCAAAAATGCATGAGAATGATTTTTAAGCCTGGGCCTTTAATCACATCTATTAATAAATATCCATTGCCTGAAAGAACTCACTGATGTCAACCCAAAATCAAGGAGTGGGGAAATAGACTGATGCTTTAGCAAGAGGGTCTGTAAAGTAACATCACTAAGGGTGTAGATGGAGGATGAGGTGAAAAATTATACTGTCAATGCAGTCAGATTACTACACACACATAATTTCCTGAACTCATATAATTTAGAAAATTAAAAAAAAAAAAAGATACCGCCTAAGACAAGTAGCATGGAGAGTGCCCTAGAGGCAGGTGACAAGAACAGAGTATGGGGTTAGAAGAAGGCCAGGGTGGCCAAGGGTAGGGGTGGGGAGTGGGTACACATGGCCAGAGATGAGACTGGACAGGTAAGAAGGGGCCAGACAGTACAGGTCTTGCTGGCCTTTTAAAAAAAAAATCACTTCATGAAGCCTTCTCATTTTATAGTCATTTTACTAAACTTATGGTGGTTTTGTCACTTATCATCATTGGGTATTATTTTCTCCACTCTATAATGAGAGATTATATTAAATCAAAAGTTAACTTTGGGAATAATCTAGTTAACAAATGTGGATATTTTGGGACCAGAATAGCATTAATTAATTTTTGTAATGCTTTCGGAGAAGTTTGTTCGAGTTTCCACAGGCTTGTCATTCTGTTCTTTTTAACTTGCTGCTTCACACGTTTATATTTTCCACCTCGCTCTTAGGGCATTTGAGTTTGGAAGTCCTCAGTTAGGTACTTCTTAAGTTCCCTCTCAGTTCTATATTTCTCATTATCAGAGAGGCATGGGTAGTAAATTTGAGGTGGCACTCATTAGAGAGATAAAACAAAGTAAGTGATAAAAGAGTTTTATGTAATCCCTTTTAAAATACCAGTGGATCAAGAACTGTCTCAGGCTGGCGATGGAACCAACATTATTGGGGTGAAGATGACCAATGATTCTTGTCTGTTTACTTGCCCCAGGAGAAACTGATAAATGAGAATATAAGTGAATTAGCTGTGTAGAAATTATAAGCGCTATAGGCTGAGGGTCAGGGAATGTTCTTCATCTGAATATCTTTCTTTTAATTTAAATTGAACTCTGAATTTCTTGAAAGTTCTGTATTGTAATCACTTTGAAATAAATGCCATGATGCCATTGAAAAAAGAATGGTCTGCAGAGAGGAAGCACAGGATCCTTGCCATTTCAAATTATACTCTCCATAAGCGAGAACATATGTTTTAGGTATAACAGATTTCAGAGAATTATCTTAGGCATGGTACGCTACAGTCACATGGACTGAAACTTAGGAAAGATGCAGACTTGCTTGTCTGTATGTTGTCTGCTAGACAAGGAAATTTCTCACCAACCTTCGGCTCCGAAGCAGAGTCTCCTACAATGGAGTACCCACGTCTGTTGTATGGAACCAACAGGAAGATCAGGAAAATATTTCAATGTAGAGGATTTTAGCTTACCGTGCAGTCAAAAATCATATTATTTAAAGTTCAGGCGAGAAAACATGTTTATACTTGCTTGTTTTTGAAAGATGTTGGGTCCACTGACTTTCTCTTGGCAACATGGGAAGCAGCTGAGCCAGATTTGGGATGAGGGAGACCATTGTGGGCATAACATTTTGAGAATCAGGAAGAAGCACTGAGAAAGCTGATCCCTTCTTTACACATAAAAGAGAATTACAGCCATTGAAAAATAAATATTATAGAAAAAAACTGACCTCAGCTGCTAATTCAAAATTGGGAACTAGAGCAAGTAAGCAGGTCCTGTGAAGGATCTATCAAATGTAGGACCTTTCAAAGATAGGACCAAGACTCCAGGCAGGGGCAGGTGGGACAAATTTACCAAACAACTTGCTAGAATAGAGTTATATTTTATGGATGAAGTAGCTCACATCCAGGAGAGCTACTCTTTTTTTGAAAAGTTCACTTTTATTCATCTATTCACTCATTTTAACATTGACAAAGAAATTATTAGTTTAATATCTGCGTGATAGGTACATAAGAGACAAACAATAAATATTTTTGAATGAGTAAAAAATATTAATTCTAGAGAATACAGAGAAGCCAGAAGAAAAAAGCAAAACATAACCCTTCATTGTTAGTATTTTGGTTTAAAAATGAGTCATATTATATGTAATGTTTGCAAAATTCTTTCCCCATGAATGTTTAAACATAAAAATAAAAAAATAATTTTAGAAACTTATTTTAACCCCCTACAGCACCTTCAGTCATCTCCTCTATAAGATTATATAACCTATCACCCTTTTGGTTAAGGCTTGATCTGTGGAAGTTCCTATTACAATATTAAAATGTTGATATTCTACCTGGAAAGGGCCATTTATTATCATGGATCATATTAATGATTATTGACAGAACAAGTATGGGATAGATGGCTTTTCATGAATATCAAGGTAGAGGATTCACCTGTTGTAAGGACGTCTGGACGAGATCAGTCTTTCCCGGCAGAAATCTTAATGCACACTGTATTCTCTTAGTACTCTTCAGGAATAAGGAAGATAAAAAGAGTTGAGTTAAAGATAACAGAGAACAAACAGGTGGCTGCCAGAAGGGAGGGGAGAGGCAGGAGGAAAGAAATAGTCAAGGGAGGTTAAGAGATACAAACTTCCAGGTGTAAAATAAATGAGTCATGGGTATGAAATGTACAGTGTGGGGAATATAGTCAGTAACTATGTAGTATTTTTGTATGGTGACAGTTGGTATCTAGACTTACCATGGTGATCATTTTGAAATGTATGGAAATATTGAATCACTATGTTGTATAACAGGAACTAACACAGTGTTGTAAGTCAATGATACTTCAGAAACAAACATCAAACAGAATCATAGAAAAGGAGATCAGATTTGTGTTTAGCAGTGGTGGGGATTAGGGGAGGGGGAATTGGATGAAGGCAGTCAAAAGGCACAAACTTCCAGTTACAAGATAAACAAGTACTAGGGATGTCATGTACAACCTGCTAAATATAACTAACACTGCTCTATGTTATATATGAAATTTAAGAGTAAATCCTGAGTTCTCATCACAAAGAAAAATTCATATTTTTTCTATTTGTTCAATTTTATATCTATATGAGATGATGGAGGTTTGCTAAACTTATTGTGATAATCATTTCATGATGTATGTAAGTCAAATCATTATGCTGTGCACCTTAAACTTATGCAGTACCGTATGTCAGTTATATCTTAATACAACTGAAAGAGAAAAAAGAGATTAGTTGAAAGAAGATTTAAACTGAATGCATATTTACTAAAGAGTAACTTTAATGCTTGCCTTGACAGTTCATAATGGTTGGAAGTTGTCGGGGAAAACAATTAGGTCCCATCCACCCTAGAGAGACTTTGAAAGTCCTGGAAGTAACAGTGTGTCCCTTATAGAATCTGGGGATTCAGCTTCATGAGCTGGAGAATGTGGCACTAGAAAGAGGTGTAGGTAAATCTGAGCAGATGTTCTCCATATCTAATTCTGAGCATGACCCTGCTTTCATGCCCTTGCTAACAGTCAGCCAACTTGTGCTTTGGGAAGATGAATTACTTCGTTATACTTAAGTAAAAATTACTGGGAAGAAACCATTGTTAAAAACAAATAAGAAATCATCCAACAAAAATCCAGTATGTATTACATGCCCTAGCCAAGAAGAAATGCTTAGGGGATTATCCCACACAGTGCTGTTTCTCTCCAATAAAGCAGGTAATTGAGAGCTAACCATATTGGCTGTGGATGCAGCCCTAGACAGCTTCACTAATTAATGCACTTGATTTGATATTTCATACTTGGACTTAGGGGCTTGTCAACACATTATGCAGATATATGGAAAACTGGACACAAATGAATGCTTGGAACAAGTAACCCTGATGATGCTTAACACAGGAGTGTAATATTTTACCACTATTTTGGTTTGGTGATTTTTTTTCTCACAGATCAGAGCTTTTCTAGGTGCCCTTTGTTTCCACCGTCCTTCATTCCCTTTCATTTGTGGGAGTTGGATCAATTTCGTCCTATTTCTGCCAGACTTCTCACCAGCATTAAACTTTCCTCCTTAGCCTAATTCTCTTATTTTCATGATTTAGGGTTGTTTGAGGTTTCGAGAGGGGAAGACACCCATTCATAAAAAAAGTGTGGAGTTGCTTAAGATCAGGAAAAAAAATTAAATATAACTCTTCTTTCCATTGGGGTACTGCAGGGCTGTACTTGACATCAGATTTTAAAAAGAGGTAAATATTAAGTATTTCAAGTTTGGTTATTTTAACAAAATCTCCTTGATGATTTTGAATGGTAGTAAGGTTTAAAAATGTCTCTGAAATATTGTAAATTGAAGGTGTGGAGACAAAATTGAGAATGGAGGAGTTGAATTCTGTTTGTAGGTCAAACTTGTGTTCTTGCTTAGAGGGACAGGAGTAATTGTCAGGCCAGGTGAGGGTGAAGGAGGTTTGAGACAGTGGCTGGCTTTGACATAAAATTATACTGCCTCCCTTTAACCTGTCTGTCACATGTATCCGTCTTTCCTTTTCCGTTTCCTCCTGGGCATCCTGGGCTTCAGTTGGCCTGATAACTCTCCTTGCTCTTAGCAGTCTGATAACCTCCATTTCCAAATGAATGATGGGTCTTCTGTTAGAGACAAATGGACATTCAAGTGGGTGTTCAACGGGGGCACCTTGCTCAGGGTTTTGAAATTCATTCTTGCCTTGATTATTCTTTGTGCTAAGCCAGGAGAGCAGGGTTGGAAAGAGGCTACAGAATGGGAAATTTTTTCTTTTTCTGTTTTCTCCACCTCATTTGTCAGTTAGTGACATTGCACTTTTGGCTTTCAATTCTGCTTTCATTTATTTCCATTATCCTTCTTTTCTGTGCCATTTCTCTTCCTTCAGCTGTTCCCTCACCCTCACTTTTTACTTGATCTAGATCTAGTTATACTCAAGGGTATACATGGTAGAGGCAATTGCGAAAAGGGATAAAAAAAAAGAGACTGCTCTAACAGAAGTTCACAGATTTGCTCAATGGTTTTCATTTTCCTACCAGTGAAAAGCATACTTGTAGGAGGTGACCAACTATGGTAACTGCAGGCTTAGGCAAAGGAACCCTGTCACTGCCAAACCACAGCCTTCAAGGAGGGAGCCAGGGGTAAATACCTTTGCCCTCCTTCTCTTTCCTCACCTTCTGATCTCTTCCAGGGCCTTGGCTGAATTCAACCAGAAGCCACAAGCATGGGGGGAGCCTGGCATATATTGTCCATTGAGGTCAGTCTTTTCTGCCACAGAGCAAGTTGCAGAAGGGTAGAGAATTAATAAAGGGGAGAAAACAGGAAATATGCAGCCCAGGGGATGAGAAGAGAAAAAGACAATTACAGGCATTTGACGTTCTAGCTGGGGCCCAGATAGCCTCATGCAAGCAGATCTATCATTGTTTCCTTTCTTTGGGATTCCTCTAAGATCATGGTTTATTAGCTTTATGGCTATGAATGCATTTTTCAGTTAAACATAGGTTTGTGCCAAATTACTCTCTTTTTCTAATTTTTGTACACATTCTCCTCTCTCTTCTCCATTTGTCTCTTTTACACATTCTTCAGACTCAACGCATGCCCAGTCTCTTCCACTGCAGAGCTTTATTTTGGCTTGTTTCCTGTAGTAGTCATTTCTTTTACTGTTGTTTTGACACATTACTATATTTTTCTGGTACTTAAAAAAATTAATATATTTATTTTTTTGTCCAGCTGTAGACCGTATCTTTGTGTTCCCTGTGCTCTTAAAATTTAAAGATTTTAATGAATGCAGATTAGTGTTTCTGATGCCATTCTGTTAACCTGGGAACTGTAAACAAAGAAAAATCAACAGCAACCACATGCTCAAAAATAAGACTTAGAAAATTTCCTAGAAATTAAAACAATATTGCCGGCCTTATATACTCTTGCTGTCAGGTTCTTTAGCACCAGAGTTTTTGACTCTTACCTAGTGCTGCCAGGCAGAATCTTGGTCCTGCTCTGTTGTAGCTGTGTGACCCAGACAACGGATTCTGAGTTACTTCAATTAAAATTAGAATAATAATATCAACCTCATAAAATGTTTTATTTCAAGCATTGAATGTGATACACTAAGTAAAGCATACTCATCAATGATTGTTTTTGCACTCAAAAATGTTTCTGAATAGTCTAAATAAAGCAGGGTCCTACTTCTTTGTCAGAATCATAGTCAAAATGAAATTCAAATCGTATTCCAGAAACCATAAAGAATAATATACTTCTTTACTATAAGCTTTTTTTTAATGGACTGGTCTAAAGTTATATTTTTCTGTATTCATTTTTAGAAATGCTGAAAGTCTCACAGATTTTTTTTTTTTTTTACAGTAAAGACAATTCTGAAAATCTCTGTCTCTCCCTATCCCTTTGATCCACATGTTCTGCTGTTCTCTCATTAACAGGCCAGCCTCTTTGGTTACTGCCTACTTCCCATTTCCCCTGTCCTTTCTAAGGCCACATCACTCTTTCTCCTGTCTGGGAGTTAGGTTGTTCCACATGAATTTCACTCCTATGAAAGGGGTCAAAGGTATAATTCAGTCAAGGGGAATGTTAGTGAAACCATTATTTCCAGTATCAGAGAGAGCACCTGAGTCCACAGAGCTCCCTTGCTATCTCTTCAGCCTAGAAATGTCAGTACTGCATTTCTTAAAGTGCATTTGGTGCAAGAAAAGTATCACAAAATATGATCTTTAAAAACAGAAAACAGGCTTCTAAAGTCAAATTTGAGAATTTTCTATCTTAGAGATTCACCATGTATATTAGTATAGTAAAGACTCCAAGAAATTTACAGTAAAAAAAGTGAAAGGATTATCATTAAAAAAATTTTTGGACCTATTTTTTCCCAAACTGAATTAACCATAGAATAAGTTTGTTCCTTAGTTATATCTTACAAGGCGTATTTTGGGGAGCTCTGATCTAGGTCATATTGTGTAAACTATGGGGAAAATATTTTCTTGGCAGTTGATATAACTAAGTTTTTTCTTAGGAAATGGCCTTTTAGTTGAAATGTCTGCATAATAAAGGATGGATAAAGAAGGGCAGTGGGGTAGAAAGATCTGATGATTGGATGAAAGAAGAGTCAATTTAAAACAATGAAGACTGAGATTTTCAGTGAAATTAGGCCTTTGCGGGAGACAGAACTTTCTAATGATTATTTCACCATGTGGTGTGCATTGTAATATTCTCCTTCCTCCCACCCCCAATTTTTAATTTGAATCTATAATATTCAATAATGCTTTGTGAAGTGTATATGATTTTGGGAACTGGGACCGTATGCTGGGTCCTGCTCCATGGCTAATACACAGTGAAACCAGAGGCTGCTAAAGGAATAACAGACATATAAACTTCTGTGGAACCGGAAAGAGATCTTATTAGTGAAAGTCTTGATAATGTGTAAAACGGGAGCATTCTGATTTGCCAATAGAGAAAGAAGAAAGAAACCTTCAGATACGGGGAGTGTGCAGCATTGACAGGGAGGAATTTTGAAGGCAACATTCAATATGGGGCTAAACTTCCTACCTGGGATTGAATTGTCAGGTTGTATCTTGATTATGACCTTAATTCCCACGGACTAATGGTAACACATCTCCATAGTAAAACCCGTCCACAGACTGGAGATTAGAAAGCCATCTTCTAAAATCAAAACAAAAGAAACAAGACAAAAATCCCACCCGTTATGGTGTAAGCAAACTGAGTTTTACTGACTCACCGCAGCAAGAGTGAAGATCACACAGTTCTGAGATGGCACCTTGTTATGTGAAGTGAATGTACGGCTTATATAGCTTATGGGTTGGGCTCAGAAGTTCTTAGTGTTGGGTATTAGTTGATTGGTTTCTTAAAGTGAGGGTTGGTCAAGGTAAGGTTCTCAGCAAAAAAAAGAAATGTTATTCATTTCTTTTTCTAAAATCTTATCCAAAATACTCCTTACTTGTATTTGCCTGATACAGTGATTGTTCTGGTTCTTGTGACTAAAAGCCAGTGGTACTAAAACATACATTTCAAGGATTTTTGTTCCTCTAGCACTTAATTTCAGACTCTTCTCCCACCTAAAGTAAGTGTCTGTCTAGGTAAAAGAAACCTGTATTCAGTGGCGTGATGGTAAACGTTTAACAACAGACTCTGTGAAAAAACAAACAAACAAAAAGCTCTGATTTTTAGTATTTGCCATTTTGGGGGTATAAATACACCCTTCTACCATGGTCAGTTTCAAACTACCAATGTTGGGAAGAATTGCATGGTAGCACACCAGTATATAGTATTTACACTATACAGACACAATAGATGCTATTTATCTTGAGTATAGATAATAGTAAGGTATTTAGGAAGTTTGAATTTTGAGTATTCATTTTGCTTTTATAAATTACTCAATTATGAGTTTATGTCATTTGCTTTTATTTACTTTTAATAATGGCTGTGTTTAAGAACAGGCTAACAGTATTCCTGAAAGCTTAAAGGTTGGCTCCCATAAATTGGTATAAGCTGCCACTAGCGTACTACTGTGTACATTCATAGAAGATGATTTGAGTATTACTAACATAAAAAAAAAAAAGACTTGAGGTTTTTCTGCTTCAAATTATCTTCCAGGTTCTCTCCTGAGCTAGAATTAATAATGTTTTTGGTTCCTGGCCTTAAAGCCCTGGATGTCTATGATGGAATGTAAATGTGTTGTCCTGGTCAAGTAACTGATAGTTACTGAATATGCTTCCAGGTGAATGGAATACACAGGTGGTTGATGGGATGGAGAAGATGAGAGAATATGTGTGGTAGATGCCCTGATGCTAGGCATAGACTGACAGAGAACCAGAATTAGGGAGATCTGGCATGCAGGATGGAGAAAAGGCATACCCAAAACTCTGACTATTTTTGGGGGGAGGGCAACACCATGTGGCATGAGGGTCTTAGTTCCCCGACCAGGGATTGAACTCACGCCCCCTGCAGTGGAGGCATGGAGTCTTACCCACTGGACCGCCAGGGAAGTCTCCCAAAACTCTGACTTATAAAATGGTTTGCTGCACACATTGGAGACCCTTTTTATTCCTGAACTCTGACTTGAACTAATCGTGCTTAGAATAAAACAAAGAAACAGATAAAACTCTTCTTCACATGCTTCCAAAAAATCAAATCAACATTAACTCTGCATAGTCACTTTTGTTCACAAATCACGTGACAGAACCAGATCATGGCTATAAAAATTAACACAGAAATAAATTCGCCCAATAGAAACCAATGCTTTTGGAGAGGCAAAACAGGAGAGATCCATACGGATTTCCAGACTAAGTTCCCATATATTTTTTTCCTTGGCTCCCTTTTGAGATTTCCAGTGTCAGAAGCCAAACTTTATGCAGAACAAAAAGTTATACCGTTACAGAGTTTCCTTAAATACACCACAGTATGTTTAAAAGGGAGCTTGCAAGGTCTGATTTTTGCTGTAGTATCTTCAACTGTAAAAGCCAGATATAACAATGTTAACTAACTCCTTCAATCATAATAAGTACAATAAATGAAAGCATGGTTGGTATCGACATCACCTAGTTATCAGTCTCTCTCCCTGTAGAGCTTAAGCTCTGTGGGAGCAGAAACTCTTTGTCTTGTTTAAAATGGTGTTTCCTCAGTGCCCGGTGCAGTGACACCAAAGGTTCTGTGTAGAACATAGAAGTTGTTTGAGAATATTGGATGAATGAATATGTGTATGCTTCCTTTGACGTAATGTAATTGGGTTAACTTTATCTGGATTAAGTTTTTAGCACCCGTGTGACTATTGACAAGATAGGTAACATCTCTGTGTCTAAGTTAACAGTCCTGTAAAATGAGAATAACTATAGTACCACCTTATATGGTTGTGTTGAGGTTTAAGTGAGGTGACGTCCTCAGTATAGTGTCTGACTTAGGACAAAGTCGTAATTGATGTTAGCTATTATTGTTCTTCCTTTTTTTTTCTTTTGCCACACCGCGCAGCATGTGGGATCTTAATTCCCCAACCAGGGATCAAACCCGTGCCCCCTGTAGTGGAAGCATGGAGTCTTAACCACTGGACCGCCAGGGAAGTCCTGTTCTTCCTTTTGATGAAGAGAAATTGATTATATTCCTTGTATACTATAGGTGATATCATAATAAGTGCATCATCTCCAAGATATTTTATTGTGTTAATACACACCTCTCTTAGGCAGTAAGCCCCAAATCCTGATGTTAACAAAAATGATAGGAAAAAATCATCAAGTTTTCTAAAATTTTACCAGCATGAACTTAGAGAATTACTGAGATTATGTTAAAAATTGTCTTTCATATATCTTCAAAAAGCTCAGCATATAGTATAATTATATGGATGCTTGATAAATGTGAAATGAAAACATTTTATATTAACCATCTATGAGAAATAAACTCACAGGTTAGTACCTATGAAATGTTAAGCTTGGCTTGTTAACTCAAATATGGTGCTGTTAAAATAAGGGGAAAAATTGGATTTCTTCATGATCATTTCACCAGTTCTTATTTAAATATAATTTTAAAATTCAGACCATCACCACCTTAGTGTTTGACATAATACATTTGGTTGACTTTTATCTATAGAAATAATAATGGCTGAAAATGTCACCACCATTATACGACAAATTGTATGTTCTTGTGATATGCCTGCCTTTCAACAGTCTGTATGCTAAGTGAACAGCAAATTACTGGACTTAGGTAGTCTTCTTTCAGTAGCTTGGTATTTGTATGTTTTTAATTGTCAAAGCAATTATAGAGCCTTCTGCTGGAGCAGCCTCTGTCATGTAGTGAACAAATACAAAAGATTGTCATTATTTCTCTTTAAATTTTTGGAAGACATTTGTCTTGTTGGGAGACAGGATCTTTGCTGTGTTGTTGAGATCCAAATTTAGAACCAAAATGTTTTCAAACATTTTCATGCAGACTTTAGAATCTTTCCTTGATTGAAAAGAATTTTGTCTTTCAGAATGTTGAGGTTAATATTATTTGGCTGAAATTATAAATGAGACTGGATTGTAAAGTGAGGAAAGGATTGTGGAGAGAGTGGAGAAGCCACAATTAATTTAGCAGCGTGGAGAGAGCCACATCTGTGGATTGTCATAGAGGAGGTTGGTGTGAATTTAGTGTGTGTCAGTGCAATCTGTTGGTCACATTCTCCAAGGTTTCATGTATACGCTCTCTGATCTCTCACAGTTCATGTCTTTTAACAGGTTTTGAAAATGGCAGGGATGTGAATTTGGTACATTATAGCATGGGTGACTATCACTGTATATAGATGTTTTTCTGTTTATAGATCCCCTACCGTTTTTTCAGCTTTAAATGATAGGAAATGTCATCTTGTAATTTCTGTTGAACTTTAGGCACAGTGTGCTTTGCTCCTCTCAAGTCTGCTGTAATGTGATGCTTCTTTGCCAGTGTTCCCTGCAGGTCAGGCATCAAGGCGTCATCTCAGCACTGTCTTCATGAAAAGGCAATAAGTATGAAATAGTCTCTGAAGTTATAAGCAGAGTCTTGCAAAATGATGATTAAGGCTCTAATTGATGGTACCCTTGATGCAATGTTCAGTATTCTCTGAAAAAATGTTAGCCAGCACTCGAAGTGAATGACAGAAGAAATACAGACACCACTATTGAATGGGCCACAATTTGTCTCAGTGGCAACATTTCTGGTACATTTAGTCTAATGTACAAGAGGGCAACAACCCATCAATGTTGTCAATTTCAGGACCCAGGAAGGTCTGATCTTTCTTTCTACTGGTAGAAAGCCTCATTTCCCAACCCTAACTCTTTGATAAAGAAGAGTTGGTCAGTACCTAGTTTTCTTTTGTTTTACCTAAGTTTAGTAAAAGAGTTGGAAATTTGAGAATATATCACAGTTCAAACGTGCTTGTATACTTCTCTTGCCCCATCTGGGTTTTGTTTATATATTGAATTTGTGCTTTTTTTCATAGTACAGTTGTGAGTATTTATGAGATGTTATATGAACAGGACCTGGCTGAGTGGCACATGTTCGTGGTCAGGGTGACACCTATGGCATCCAGCTGTGGTGCTTCTATTCTGTATGTGTTGGAAATATCTCCTGAAAGCTTGAACCACCCACTCATCTATTTCTAGCTGTCATCACTGGGCTCAGATTCCTTTTCTACTGTAAGCTCCAGATAAATAGCATTGCTTTCTTTGATGTAGGTAGAGAAATGCGTGGAAAAAATAAATTAGGTGTTTGTAAGGAATAACCAGTGTACTCAAGTCAAACAGTTGATTAGTTAGCATAAATATGGGTAGACATTTTTCTCTTAACTGAGGCATTTTGTATGGCTTTGGAAAAAATACTTAACATTCTGATTTTCAATTTCCTTGTATATTAAATAAGATCACTGAATAAAGTAATCTCTAAGAAACCTTCCAGCTTGGAAAATACGATTCCATAAAGAGAAAAAGAATGCATCTCAGACTATATGAAAGTAGCAATGTACCCCTGAATATCAATATAATAGAGGTTTTATTAAAGTGTTCTTTATATGAGTCAAATACAGGCCACTAAACAAATTAATATGGAAGCTGAGGATTAGAGTTTAGTGACTTGCTAAAGGCAGAGGTATTTTCTAAAGAAAATGAGTCTACCAGAAAATACAGAGATAGGACAATGAGTGAATAAGTTATATCAGTCATGTCTCTGTATGTTGCAGATAAGAGGAAAAAATTCAGTGTGGCTTAAATAAAAGAAATTCATCAGTTCACATAACTGAAAAGTTCATAAGTTGGTTTGGAGGCAAAACTTTAAGACAAAAACTAGTTTGAGGCAAAACTTGATCTTACAGCTCTAAAGATTTCAGAAATGATCTGGTTTCTCTGCGTCTCTTCTTGGTCTTGCATGGCCCTGGCAGCTCCAGACATCCTGTTTGATGTTAACACAATGAATTTTTAATTTTAAATTTCCTATTTCATACCAAAAGAGCCAGGGAGGGAATGGTAGCATTGTGGAAGTGAATGACCCCAGAATTCCTTGATAAATGTCTCTTCATATTTGATTTGCTTTGTTTCTTTATGTGTTGCTCTATGAATCAACCACTGCAATCAGGGAAATGATCCTCCATAGTTTTAATCCAATCAGGGCTCTTCCCTGGGGCCGGAGGTGTGGGATAAAATGACGTGGACTCAGGATCTGGGAGAGATGATTGTCTAATGGAAATTTAGGAAAACTTTTCAATAAAGAGGGAGAAATAGGTACAGGAGAGCCCAAAACAGACAAACACTAAGAAAGTCAGTTTTTTCGTGAATATTTCTCATCAAAACATCGAATGAGTATGTACTACGTAATGAGCACTGCTGGCAACGAGGAGCTTAGGCTGCAGACGAGGCAGGCAACAAAACCTGCCATGAGATGCAATGTGATAAGTGTGCAATGTGCTCTGCCCGGAGAATCACAAGCGTCTCACCTGCTGGGTGCTGAGGTGCCCAGGAGCTGGGCTAACTATCTTGTACTTAAATCTTAAACAGGTTCAATCACCTTCAAGATCACACTAATAACATTAGTGCAGTCATGCGGTCATACTACACAGCCTTTGCTGGTTGCCTGTCTTAAGCCAAAATAAATTTATTGCAAGGAGACCAGGTAGCTCATATTCAAGAAAGAGATGAACAACCAGGATTTTACAAGGATAGATAGCAACTAAACCAGCTTTCAAGATCCCAGTAGCCGGGATTCATGAAAAGACTTTTTATAACTACTGTCGGAATGATAATAGGCAGCTCTAACACTAGAAGGTGACGAGAGCTCTGAGGAGGGTAAGTGAACATCAGAAAATATTTCTTTGAGGGGGTGAGCTTTGAATTGAGTCTTGAAACAGATACACTGATGGAGAAGGGGTAAGACCAGTCCATGAGTAAGGAAGAATAAAGGCATGGGAGACCAAGCTATGGTTGGGAGCCTTCAAACAGTTTTATGTAGTTAAATTTTTGGGTGCACGTGGGAAACTGACAGGTATTTACCTAGCAACGTGAGCAGGTGCCTGATTCTAAAGTGCCTTTTATGTAACAGCAAGGGGTTTGAACTTCATCTTTCAAATAAAGTGACCCGTTGAAAGATTTGGTGGGGGGGGGTGTATGTTTCAATTTACGTGATTGGTATTATGATGATAATTCATTGGAGAAGAGACAGAAACAAAAGATAGGTAGAAAATAAATTGTTATCAATGGATAAACAAGTGAATGTAAAGAAAATGGAGAATCCTTAATAATGCTCATCTTTCTTTCTTGAGAGAGTGTCTGCTGATACTATCCCACCCGCCCCCATCAAAAAAAATGGAATATGGAAGCAAAGGAAGATCAGGTTTGAATAGGAAAGGAAGTTTTGTTTATATCCTTCGAATGTCTTCAAGTGACGATATCTAGTTAGAAGTTGAGATACGAATTAGAGAAAACTTTACAGAGTCAACAGCCTATATGTAAAGTGACAAAAGCAGAAGGCTAAGGATGGAATATTAAGGAATATCAACATTTAAGATTTGGTGCGAGGAAGAAAATATAGCAAGACAAATGGGAGGAAAATCAGAATAGTGTTATCTCGATCAAGATTATCAAGAAAAATAGTCTCAAATGCCACCAAGATTTTTCAAAAATGTCAGAAAACTAACTGTTGAATTTGGTCAATACATAGAATATTAGCCATGTTATGGGAGAAGTTTTGTTGCGTGGTGATAGCAGAAGTCAGGTGCCGCAGGCTGAGGAGAGGAGGAGAGGAAATGAACACATTGAGTGTTGACTGGTCTTTCCCAAAGCTTGTCAAGGAAAGAGAGGAGGAAGAGGGTGGTAGAACAAAGGGGGAGATGAAGATTTTTTTAATGGTGAGTATTTGAAAATAATTATGTACTGTGTTTTTCAAAAATGAGATGGGGAACCTGCTAATAGAAGGAGAAGAAGAAGATAATTGGTGAAGAGAAGGGCAAGAGATGGAGAGCAGGGCTGGGAGCTGGTGGCAGGATTAGAGTTGAACAGAAGGGTCCTATTTCAACCCACAGGCCAGTGACACTTGGCTCTGACACGATCACAGACTTGAGTTTCTAAGGAAGACATTTTTGAGCACTTAAACAGAATTGTGAAAACTCATAATAGAGGCTTTTATGGGTTATAATAGCCATCGTTGGAAAGATATGAATGTCATATCAGCCAGAGTGGAACATTTTATAACTCTATTTAAGTCTTGTTTCTGAAGTAGTGTATTGGCATAAAGGGAATTTTCACTCTTAATGTTTCTAATATACCAAAGAACAGGCTAGCCTCATTCTCTCCAGATGCTGTTTTCTTGCTTATCTAATTAAATCCAGATGCATGGTGCAGCTTGAAAAAAAATAGGTGTGATAATTATATAGGTATCAATTGTAAAGAAAATTATTTAGGTCCATGTCTAACATTCACCAAAAGAAATACCATTTACGTATTTATTTTGTTCTTCTGCTGCACCTGTGTTTTCGAAAGTGTGCAGCTGTATAAGAAAAAAAAGAAGAAATAAAAAAAAATTTGTAATTTCATTGAATTAGAAATGTATGTGTTAAGGAAACAGTTCACCTGCAGTGTGGTTGGACGACCGTGGCTTTGTTTCAGAGAGCTCCTGAGCCCTGGCTTGTTTCCCCTCCTGAACGCTGATATTTAGAAATAAGTTTGAATGTCTTGTTTTGTTGTTGTAATGAAAGGAGGTGTAATAGAGAATTAAATGAAACCATGAGAGTTCTTGTCTCATATTTAAGTCTGAGCAATTTAATTTCTGTATGGCTGCCTTCTAATGACAATGACTTTTTTTTTTATTTGCGGTACGTGGGCCTCTCACTGTTGTGGCCTCTCCCGCTGCGGAGCACAGGCTCCAGACGCGCAGGCTCAGTGGTCATGGCTCACGAGCCCAGCCGCTCTGCGGCATGTGGGATTCTCCTGGACCGGGGCATGAACCCGTGTCCCCTGCATCGGCAGGCGGACTCTCAACCACTGCACCACCAGGGAAGCCCTAATGACAATGATTTTTAATTATTCTCTTCCTTACTAAAATGCCCTTTGGTTACTTCTGTGTGAAAATTTATGTGCTCTTCTTTTTCTTAGTATTGTCATTGTCCATATTTGCAGAGGCTTACAAAGTGGTCCTTTTATTTATTTATTTTTTATATTTTTTGGCCATGCTGCACGGCTTGCAGGATCTTAGTTCCCTGACCAAGGATTGAACCCAGGGCCTAGGCAGTGAAAGCACGGAGTCCTAACCACTGGACCGCCAGGGAATTCCCAAAGTGGTTCTTTTTTAGGCTACACATCTCGGTTACCTTCATGCCTGATTTTATAGCTGTCTTTGAGGACTTTCTCTCCTAAAACATTAACTTAAGCTTTTCCATCCAAATGCTCTAGATGACAAGCCACATTATTTCTGATCTTCCTGGTGTCACAGTAAGTTACAATTTGCAGAGCACTTGGCAGTTTATAAATATTTTCAATATATGTTATCTTACTTTGTCCCTCAAATGAGACTTTGGTATAGGGAAGTGATAATCCTAATTTTGTGGAAATTATTGGAAATGGTACTGGAATGAAAGACAAGAGCTCTGGGTTATATTCTAAGGTGTGCTGCTAACTTTGAGCTGTTTTAACAGTAAAATGAAGTATTGTGTTGAAGTAAATCATTATTTAATTTATTACAGTTGTATAACCATGGTTTAATAATAAAATTATGTGTAACCACTAGATATCAGTCATTGGAATCATCTGAGAGAATCTAGAAGAGAAGGCTGATTGTGGAGTATATCTTTCTAGCTTCCCCATCACTCTCCATGAGCCCCTGGATACTCTTAGATGTTCCACTGGGTTCCTTTCTCCTCTAATTCTATTTAATCAAACTAATAAAGCCTTAGAAGCAGAAATAGCAAAAGTGACTTTTGGGTCAGGTACAGCCTGCAGGTGTGTTTTGACATTCACAGTATTTTTGCAAGTGTTGAATTAGTTGCTAAAATTAACATATCAGATGATTTCACAAAAAAAGCTGGATTTTTCAGCTACACTAGAAATATCACCAATTTCAATTTACTTTCACATTTTTTTATATAGAATTAATCAGTAAAAACAGTTAAAGAAAAAAAGAAAGGAAAGAAAAGAAAATTTGACATACTGGACCATGGCAACCATTAGCTGGGGCTGAGTAGAAAATATTCTTTTTTAGATACGATATGGAGTTTCCAGTTGGCTGTGACCCTGGTGTCTTGGTCCCTGTAGTCTTTTTAGTTTTAAGCCCCTGGCTTAGTGTTAGGCATCTTGCAGGAGGATACCTACCTTTGCTAAAATTAACCTGGAGCTTCTGTTTTCCAGTTTTCTTAAGTGACTCAGTATTGTCTGTTATTTGACACCAGAAGTTATGCTCATTTGATCCTGTCACATGAAAAGTCTGTGCAGGTAGAAAGTCTGTTCATGTCTTAATTCTTCTTTTATTTTTTAATGTTAAAATATTAATTTGGAAAATAAGATAACTTCCTGGGTCTCTCCACACTGGAGCTTTCTAGCAGGACCTCCAAGACAGAACTGCTACCAATGTATCTTTAGTTTATCATTTTCTCATGTCAATCAACTAATGAAGATAGAGCTCCCTGGGTTTCTTGGGTCTCAAAGAACTCTCTGTCACATTTGGATGCACAATTCAGAACAATGGTGTATTTTTTGTTTGGCAGCATAATTTTAAATATGGTCAACACCATACTCTTTAATAGGAAGTCTCTTAAGGATATAGTTGTGGTGTGTGTACTCGTGATTCCATATATTCCTGGGGACCCTCCCTTGTGTATGATAGGACAGAAACTTTCAACCTGCTTCAATAGGCCATTTTATTTTGCTCTCTACTGCTTATGGAGTATTTGAAAATACGCTTTCCTTACTCTTGAGGAAAGAAAGCCTTTGTTTTCTTTTGTTGGAGGGGTAGGACTGCTACTGATTCAGGCTTTTGGTTTTATAATCCACCAGGATTTATTGTGTTAGGAAAAGAAGGAAATACAGTCTCATAAAGACTTTATGTGATGGCATGATGGTCAATGAAATGATGGGAAAGCAAGGAAGATTCTGGTGTGTGTGTGTGTGTGTGTGTGTGTGATGTGTGTATGTGTGTGTGAGAGATGTATGTGTATACATGTTAGTGTGTATAAGCAAGCCTTATGGTGACCAACCATCCCAGTTTGTCTGAAACTGGGTTACCTGGTATATGGGACATCCTGTGCTGGAACCAGAAAAATCCAAGACCAACTGGCACAAGTTGATTTCCCTAACTCACTTATGACCATGAGTCTTCCTTTTACACAGCAAGATTCACCCCTTAGAAAATTCCTTCTCACGTTGCCATGGTCTGGTGGAAGTGAATAAAAGCTCCCAACACATTCTCACTAGAAAATTACGTGTCGCATTTATGTAATGAAGGAGAAAAACAAAGACTCCTGGTAACTGGAGTTCCATTTCTTCTTTCTGGTGGATTTGTGACCAGGAGACTTGTAATTCCTGATTCCAGGCAGTTCTCAAACTCTTTTGATCTTGGAATCCCTCTCTTTCGAATGATTATAGAAGCTTGCTCTATTTGGTGCCCAAATAACAATTTATTCCAGAGTATTTATTGAAGAAAGGAGAGGGGATGTGGTCCAGAAAGGTGAATCTAGTGATGGAGCTATTTTAAGTGACCAACAGGTTGCTGTGTAGCTGAGTGCTCACCCCTGATTCATCAGAGTTCACAAGAGCAACCGTAGTTCATCATTTCTACCCAGGGCCTGTGCCAATCAGTTCTAATTCTACTAATTCCTAGTCAATTCTCCAGCACTGAGGTGGTACAAGGACAATTGTTCATTCCATGTCTACACCTCACTATTAATGTCCAGGAAGGTGTGCCTGAATATTTCTGTCATTAGACTTTCCTCTGTCTCTAATTAATTTGAGTAGGGCTCCTCACTCAATGCACACACATACCCACACACACACACAAATGTAGAGGCTAAACACTTAGTGGGGTGGTAAAGAGACTTCCCCTGCTCTTTTATCTGGGGTTAGAAAAACTGAGTTTACAGCTTCAGAGCTGCGATGTGATTGTTAAAGACCCTTTTATATTATTCCTTTGTAATACAAGTATTCACACACTCTCAATTCTGTCCTAAAGTATTCATTCTAGACTTTCTACTAGCCATAATATTCTCTTAGGATTCAAAGGATAGAGTAGTGTTTTTAAGCTTTATAAACTTGAAAAGCAGGGAGACCAGTTTTTATTATGCAGTAAATGGAATTGGTGACTATTTGATGGAAATGTAGATAGTACATACTTGAAAAATGATTAAGAGAATTTCTAAACGTCCCTGCTTCCTGGGAATCGTGACATCCTTTATGGCCCTTAGAAACAGTCCACAGCCAACACCTGTTGTTATTGCTTTTGCCTTGTTTTTCTTTCTTAGCCTTAAAGTATTAATAATGCTTTAAAGTATATATATTATACTTGTTATCATAAAGTATTAATAATCACTCTGAAGAATGACTTTTCAAATATGGTGACTAAGAGCATTGCATCATTGCAGGTATGGTGAGGCAATGAGGTATAGTGGTTGGGAGCCTTGACTCTAGAGCTAGACTCCTGCGTTTACATGCCACATCACCATCTGGCAGATGGGCAAATGATGTAAGCCTCAGTGCTTCAATTGTAAAATGGTGATAACAAAATACCTACATCGCAAGGTTATACGAGCTAAATGAGGTGATATGCGTAAATCACTAGAAGCAGTGCCTGGTGATATATATGTCATTTGAAATTGTGTATTCAGGAGTGACAGAGACCCATGGAACCCCGTGTCCTCTACATTCATTAGTTGATTGACATGAAAAAATGATAAAGATACACTGGCAGCAGTTTTGGTATCTTGGAGGTCCAGTGTGGAGGGATATGGGAAATAATTTTGTCTTATCTTTTCTATTTTATCTTAGTAAATTCTATATTCATTGCCTAGTCTTACTTTTATACAGAAACACGTGATTTTGCCTTATCCTTCTGGATCTGTTCCCAGAGATCTTGGATTTTTCTATGCTTTATTTTTACTGTAACTTCCTTTGCTGTGAATATGTGTGCATGTGAGAAAATGTCTTCTCTATTTTAAAAACAATGTCTTTTTAAAAATTCTTTTTCATTTTCTTTTTTAAAAGAATTTTAAAAGAATAATCTAAATTAAATCAGTTTGTACTTAGTAGTAGGGACATAGTTCCCTTCAATGGGAAAAATTCCTGCTTGCAAAGAGATAACATAAAGTAATGAAACTGTTCAAGACTAAAGAATCTTGATGTGTCATATCAGCAAATAGATTTACACCTGCCTACTCTGAGTAAACGATACTTTCACATTTAGATAATGAGTGTCCTTTCCTGAAACACAAGTAATCATTACATAGATTGAAATACTTCTGTGAAGAAATAAGTATGTCCTTTTAACTGGAAATGAATCCATAACACAGGACAAAAAAAGAAAGTATGCTTTTCCTAATAGATACAGTCTAGAGCTACTGAGATGAGTTTGAAGAGAAAGAAAACAATTTCTTTTAGAATTTTCACCATTATAATCATTCAGAAAACTTAAAAAAAATGCCTAATCATGTGTGATACTGTGCTATATGGACTAAAAATAAAGTCTTAAACAACTTTTTAAGTACTTGTCATTTGGGATCTTTTAATTGGGCTTTGAGACACCGTAGACAAACACATTTAAAAGCCTATTGTTATGTAAAATAGATAGCTAGTGGGAAGCAGCCTCGTAGCACAGGGAGATCAGCTCCGTGCTTTGTGACCACCTAGAGAGGTGGGATAGGGAGGGTGGGAGGGACGGAGACACAAGAGGGAGGGGATATGGGGATATATGTATATGTATAACTGATTCACTTTGTTATAAAGCAGAAACTAACACACCATTGTAAGGCAATTATGCTCTAATAAATATGTTAAAAAATTTTTTTTAAATCCCATAATAAATACTGTTTAAGAAGAATGAAGAGGGTACATAAAATACCTGGAGCTCTAGATATCTGAGTCATAACAACTTAGAGACACAATTCAATAAACCTTGTGTGGATAAAAAAGAAAACAAAAAAAACCCTATTGTTAAATGTACCATAATCACTATATGTGTTCATAATTTACTCATTCATTCATTCATTATATTCTTGAGTGTGTCCTTTGCAACAGGCACTGTGCTATGCCCTCAAAGTTCAGCATTGTGAAATAAACTATTGGTTATCTACCCAGACGGATTTTTTCCTGTTTTTTCACTAACCAAAAACTGAATGTGTTTAGGGTAATGTGCTAAGATCAAAGCAAAAGAAAACTTGATCTTTTAGGGTTTTTAGCAACTACAGTTGGCCGTGTGATATAGTATTGGTCAATAGGATGGAAGTGAATGTCTGCAGGAAGGGTCTTTCCGCTTAAAGGTTTAGATTCAGCTGGCCCATGCTTTTGTCATTTGTCCTTTCCCCATTTTCCTGCCTAGAACTGGCATGCAGTGCCTGGGGCTGTAGCAGCCATATTGTGATCATAAAGGTAAAAGGCAAAGATAGCACAACAGAGAGATGAAAAGAAGCTTGGGTTCTTCATTACTTCCTTGAGTATCTGGACTATGTCTGGACTACTTACTTCCAGATTTTTTGTTGTCTGAAAAAAAAGCTTCTCTTGCTTAAGCTTCTCTTGCTTAAGTGTCTCTTATATGCAGCCAAATACAATCCAGACTGATACGGTGAATAAAACATGCATGGTGGGCTTCCCTGGTGGCGCAGTGGTTGAGAGTCCGCCTGCCGATGCAGGGGACACGGGTTCGTGCCCCGGACCGGGAGGATCCCACGTGCCGCGGAGCGGCTGGGCCCGTGAGCCGTGGCCGCTGAGCCTGCGCGTCCAGAGTCCGCAGCGGGAGAGGCCACAACAGTGAGAGGCCCGCATACTGCAAAAAAAACACAAAAAAAACATGTATGGTGTTTGACCTCAAGAAGCTAGCAGTTTTGCAGAAATTAAAAATAGGTTTTATTTCTCAAGTCAATTTCAGTTAATTATTGGAGCCTACCTTACAATGCACTTTGCTGTGTTGAAAATGATTCTGAAGCTGCCTGTAAGTTTATTGACAAAGAGCACAGTGTAGAGTGATGGGAGGAGTGATTAATATACTATCCTTGGTAGAGGATACAAGTGTCTATGTAAGTGAATCCTGATTACAGTTTTGCAAAGGATCACGGTATGAAACTCATACACTAAGTGAAGAATTTTTTTTTTTTTTTTTTGGCGGTACGCGGGCCTCTCACTGTTGTGGCCTCTCCTGTTGCGGAGCACCGGCTCCGGACGCGCAGGCTCAGTAGCCATGGCTCACAGGCCCAGCCGCTCCGCGGCATGTGGTATCTTCCCGGACCGGGGCACGAACCCGTGTCCCCTGCATCGGCAGGTGGACTCTTAACCACTGCGCCACCAGGGAAGCCCCACTAAGTGAAGAATTTGAAAGCACAAAGGAAATAGAGACCTGGAATAAGCTCAGTGTTCTGTGTGTATTTGTGTCTGTGAATTATGTTTGGTTGATTCTAAGCCTTTAAAAAATATTAACCAGTTTCTCTCCTGTTAATAGTATGGAAGGACACCAATTTAAAATAACAAGTTATGAACTAAATAGGGGCTAGGGAAGGGAGATGGGAGAGGGACATGACATTGTTTCTGTTCTTAAAACTTATTATCTGATTAAAGAAATAAATATGTAATATGAATTAAAAATACTTAATATGCTTTATAGTGTATAGAATATGAAATCTGGAGTTCATTAATTCTGTTATGTAGGAAAATAAAGTTACTTTACAGAGAGAAAGTAAAATAAGGAAGGTCTCCTGGACAAGATAGGTCTTGAGTAGATGAATTAGATGAATAGAAAAAAATAGAGAGAATATTTTTGAAGTTGAGAATGGTTTATACAGTAGCCATGGCAATATCAAAAGCAAGCCATGTATCTACAATAAATATATCAACTCTACTGGAGCAGAGATACCAGAAATCAGGGTTGCCAGATTCACAGAGCAAGATACAGGAAATATATTTGGGTGGGGCACAGGCATACCTGGGGATTTCCAAAGGTCGTGTGAAAGGATTTGAATTCTATAAATAGACAATAAAGAGATAATTTCTCTTCCTTTCTTGTTGCATTTTAAAAGAAAGAATAGTTTCTTCGGAATTTGCCTGTTTATATCCTTCTGGCTTGGTCAAAGTGAGGCACAGAATTACAGAAGAATGAAATAATACATACCTGAAGTTTGCAGTTTAATTGGAAGTTTGAGCATTTTAGTGCAAAATTTTGCATTCATATTTATCTCTCCACCCATCCTCAAATACAAAAATAAACATGACAAAACAATTTCTTTCTCTTTCCCTCCATCCCTTTCTTTCTATTTCACTCTTCCGGCTTCCTTTTTTATTTTTAAGCAAAAAGTTTCTTGTACATCAAATGGGTCTTTGAAAACAACATGCACTGAAGTGAAAGCAGGTCAGCCCTAAAGGAAAAGGCACACTTATTAGAGAACACACAACTGTGAATAAAGAGAGGGAAGCCTTTCCTTCTATGAAGAAAAAGTTTCCTAAAAGGGCAAGGGATTCTTTTGAACCCAGTGACAAGACTATCTCTTAAATCCCCAAAAGGTCATATAATAATTGAGATTCAGTGGGTTTTTTCTTTCTTTCCGTTTTTTTTTTTTTTTTTTTTAACAGCAACTTCTACTAAGTGAACCAGTAAAAGTTAAGCACTTAAATTATCCGAGCTGAGCATAGACCTAAACATCCCTAAGGCAGAAAATAACTTTTGCTTGGACTCTCCAAACTTTCATATCCCTGGTGACTATGAACACATGCCCCAAAGTCACTGCAGCTTAAATACAAAACACATGAGAAATTAGGTGCAGTTTCAAACTTTGGTTTCCATATTTCTAGAGCTGTTACTTTGGAACAACTTTGGAATTTTTTGATACCAAATTCCCCAAAGCCTAAAAATTCTAGCCCCACCTCCATTGCTGACTTTTAACTCTTCTTTCTGGGATCTGTTTCTTGCCACCAGCACCTGCTTTTTTGCTTTGAGGACTTTAGTTATACTTTTTCCTTTACCTGGGTTGAGATTTTTACTTGGTAAAATACTAACTTCTTTCAATACCTAGCTCAAGTGCTGTGACCCTTATTGAAGCTTCCTGGTATTATCTGGTTCTATGTTCCTTGAAGAAAAGATCTTATATCTTATTTAGTTTTTTGTTCTTTAAAGCTTTTATCACACGGTTTTGAACACAGCAGTTTTCTTACTAAAATTCATTAAGTGTGACTGCACCATACTCACAGTTTATCAAATTCTACCTCCATCCTTGACAAACATATTTAATGAGCACCTATTATTTTGAGTGAAAGATAAATGTGTGTATGCAGACACAAATATGCACATATATAATCATTTCATCCATTTAATTGTTTCTACACATTTCAAGACAAACGATAAGGAAAGGAAATGTGTTGGGCTAGGCAGGATTCCAGAAAATATTTAGAAACCTGTAAATTGCTGCAAAATACAAAAATACAGCTGCAAAATGCTGTAAAATGCTGCTTATTGGCATTATATTTTGAACCTTAAGGGCATAAAGGAAAATGAGTTATAAAGAATAGACCAGCAGATACAGAAAGAGAGATAAATAATATTTGGTCTATATTATGACCCATTAGTAGAAATCTACCTACTTACAACGGTTTGGGCTCCCTATGAATCACTAGAGGAGATATATATGTGTGTGTGTGTGTGTGTGTGTGTGTATGTGTATATATATATGTGTGTGTGTATATATATGTATGTATATATATATATTGCATATTTATATATATATAACATAGGACTGTATGTATACACACATGTATTTCTTATGCTTATATGACCCCTCTTTATGTAAGACATATAAACAAGAAGCGGTTTGCAAGTAATATGCAATTCAACAGAGAAACAGAAAGTTCCCATCTTTCATAAATAATATCTTTTTGAAAATGAGTTTGAAAGCAAATGTGAATAAGCATCATACAACTAGAGAAGATGACATTGACATTGGTTTAATTGTTTCTGGATATGTAACAATCAAACTTTTTTCTCCTGTAGTGTTTGTCTCCTAAAGGTAAACAACTTTGATTTATGAGGGCTGTCCTGGAAAAGGCAGATATTGATAGAAAATTATTGGCACTAGAGAAGGGTCATGGAGTTAGAGAAAATTAAACTATAAAATGTAAAAAGTGCTATATAATGAGGAAAGATGCTTGGTTTTCTGTGGTATAATTCACATAACATAAAATTTACCATTTTAACTATTTGAGCGTAGATTTACTTGCATTTACCGCATTCACAATGTTGTGAAACCATCGCCGTTATCTAGTTCTAGAAGGAAATCTTGCAGTCTCTCCCATTTCTCCCCTCTCTCCAGACCCTTGTAACCACTAATCTTTTTTTCCTTTATGAATTTGCTTGTTATAGAGATTTCACATGAATGGAATAATACAATATGTGAACTTTTGTGTCTGGCTTCTTTCAATTAGCAGTGTTCATTCATATGATACGTGTATCAGTACTTCATTCATTTTTATGGCTGAAAATATAGCATTGAATGTATAGATCACATTTTGCTTATCCATTCAGTAGTTGATGGACATTTAAGTTGTTTCCATCTTTGGCTGTTATAAATAGTTCTGCTGTGAGCATTCATATACAAGTTTTTGTTGAACACCTATTTTCATTTCTTTAGTATATCTATATATCTATATCTATATATATATCTAGGAGTAGCACTGCTGGGTATATGGTAATACTTGCTGCTGTACTGAGGGACTGCAAAACATTTTTTCTCAAGTTGTAAAATTAGGTTATTGATTTGAGATCTTCTTTATTAATGTAGGCATTTTATCTGTACATTTTCTCTGAGCACTGCCTTCACTACATTTCATAAGCTTTGGTATGTTGTGTTTTTGTTTTAATCATTGTTTTCCCAGTAATACAAATTTATTATTATTTTTATGAATTTATTTAAAATAATGTAGAAAAGAAGAAGTGGAGTTACCAACAAAAAATACAATAATATGGCTTTGATATTTACATATGTGTTTATCTATACCAGAGATCTTCAAGCTGCTGTCTAGTGCCCTTTAATTTCAGCCTGAAAGACTGCCTTTAGTGTTTGTTCTAGGGAGGTCCAGTATTATAAAACTCCTTCAGCTTTTGTTTAGGTGAGCATGTCTTAATTTATCCTTTATTTTTAAAGGAGAGTTTAACTGTATATAGAATTCTTGGTTAACAAGTTCTTTTCTTCAAACATGTCTTTCCACTTCCTTGTGGCCACCCTGATTTCAAATGAAAAATCTCTTATTACACATGATGAGTTGCTTCTCTCAACTTTCAACCTCCTCCCTTTGTCTTTGTTTTCTAACAGTTTGATTACAATGTGTCTAGCTGTGAGTCTCTGAGTTTATCTTTCTTGAATTTTATTGAGCTTCTTGGATTTGTAGACTCATGCATTTCATCAGTTTTGAAACAGTTTTGGTCATTATTTCTTCACATATTTTTTCTGTCCTTTTCTCTCTCTCTTCTTCTGGGATTCCCATAATGGCTATGCTGGTGTTCTTGATGATGTCTCACAGTTCCCTTAGGCTTAGATAGCTTTTCTTTAATCTTTTTGTTTCTATTTCTCACAATTGATCATTTCGGTTGTCCTATCTTCAGATTCACTTTTTCTTTCTTCTGCCTGCTCAGAACTGATGTTGATCCCCTCTACTAAAATTTTCATTCCAATTAGTGTGCTTTTCAGCTCCAAAATTTCTGCTTTGTTCTTTTTTATATTTTCTACCTGTTTGTTGATATTTCCATTTTGATCCTATGTTATTTTCCTGGTTTTCTTTAGTTTTTGTCCATGTTTTTCTTAAACTCTGAGTGTACTTAAGATAGTTGTTTTAAAGTCTTTTCTAGTAAGGCCAAAATCTGGGCTTCCTCAAGGGTAGTTTCTGTCAACTTATTTTGTTCCTTTGAATGGGCCATACTTTCCTGTTTCTTTGTGTACATTGTGATTATTTTTTCTTGTTGAAAACTAGGCATTTTAGTATTATAATGTGGCTACTTTGGAAATAAAATTCACTCCTTCCTCAGGTTTTCCTGTTTTTTTATTTTAATTTTGAAAGGCAATGATAGTCCTTTTATTTAGTGACTTTTCCAAACTATTTTTGCAAAGACTGTATTCCTTATGTGTGGTCAATGAAGTCTCTGTTCCTTTAGCTCATGATTAGCCAATATTTGACAGATATGGTCAAAAACTCTCTTGAATGTCAGGAGCATTTTAAGTTGCTTTTTTCTTGATTCAGTGTTCACTTGGTTGCTATAAACCTTTGACTATTTTCCAGAGTCTGACAAAGTTAGTTGTGATAGTTTCTACTTCTTTTTCAATGTTTCTGTGAGGATTGAGAGCATAGAGCTGTCTACTCCAGCACTTTGTTGACCTTCTTCATTTTGGATGAATTATTTTGTTGAATATTAAGTTGTTTTATGATTTTTTTCTTTCAGCATTTTAAATACGTCATCCCACTGCTTCTAACCTCCATCTTTTCTGATAAGAAATCAGCTTTTCATCTTATTGAAGATCCTTTGTATATGATGAATCACTTCTCTCTTGCTTCTTTCAAGATTCTCTAACTTTAACTTTTGACAGTTTGGTTATAATATGTCTAGGTATGGATCTGTTTGTGTTTATTTTGCTTTGAATTCATTGACCTTCTTGAATTTGCAGATTCACATCTTCAAATTTAGGGTTTTACCATTATTTCTTCAACTAGTCTTTCTGAACTTTTTTCTCTTTCCTTTCTTCTCTTCCCATGCTCCTATTATGTGTATGTTGGTACACTCAATAGTATCCTAGAGTTTTTCGTGGGCTCTGATCAGTTTTCATTATTCAATCTTCTTTTTGCTCCTCCAGCTTGATAATTTAAATTGACCTGTTTTTAGTTCATTGATTCTTTCTTCTGTGTGCTCTGAGCTGTTACTGAACTCCTCTAGCAAATTTTTCATTTCAGTTATTATACTTTTTGCTCCAGAATTTCTATTTGGTTTCTTCATATACTTTCTATCTCTTCTTATATTCTCGATTTGGTGAAACATTGCTCTCCTTTGTTCCTTCAGTTCTTTGTGCATGATTTCCTTTACCTCTTTGAGCATACTTAAGAGAGTTGATTTAAAAGTCTTTTTCTAGCATATGTAATGTTTAGGCTCCCTTCAGGAGAGTATCTGTTAATTAATTTGTGTGTGTGTATGTGTGTGCAAGGGCTATACTTTTCTTGCATGCCTTATTATTTCTTTAAAAAACTGATGGTTTTGAATATTTTAACATGATAACTCTAGAACTCAGTTTCTCCCCTCTCCCTAGAGCTTGTTGTTGCTACTAGTTGTGGGTTGTAGTTTGATTGTATAGTGACTTTTCTAAAGTATTTTTGTAAAGACTGCTTTCTTTATCGTTCATAGCCACTTAATTTTTTTTCTGTTAACTTAGTAGTTAGCTAGTAATTCTACAGGGATTTCCTTAAATGCCTGTGGCCAAAACAACAACAACTACTACAACAAAATAACCTCTCCTGGTCTTTGCAGATTAACCCTGTGTTGGAGCACTCCTTCAGTGCTTATCCAGTTTGTTTACCACTTTGCCTTAGCTTTCACTTTCTGCTGACATGGAGCCTAAATGTCAGCCAGAGGTGAAAGCTTATGGTCTTCTCAGGTCTTTACTGAGCGTGTGTCTGGTCCTGGGCATGTGTGTGGCTTTCTAGATTCTCCAGTATGTGCAATATCTTTTAAAAGATTTTAGTCCCACTGTATTCCCTTTCTCAGACTTTTCCTTCCCATGTTTTTTGGTCTGTTTACTGCTTGTTATGGCTTTTATCCCTTGCTCTAAGGAATGTGGCTAGTATATGTGCCTTTCAGGGCTTTCAATAAACAGCTCCTGGGAGTATCCTTCATTCTTGAGCAAGCTCTGAGTTAATGTAAGACAAAGGAGAATTTCTGAGCTGATCCCTCAAGTCAAAATATACAACCAAAATTCTTTGAGGACAAGGTCTGTATTTCTCCCTCTAACATCAGCAAGTGGTACCAGAAATGTGGGTTACCACTTTATCTCCACCACCCAGCTGGGGGTGGTGGTGAGGGATGGTAAGAAGGTAATTTAAATACCACAATACTTTCTTACATACTTTCAAAAGCTTCTTTCTTCATTCAGCACTCCCTTGATTCTTTTTAAGTTTTCTTATTAGGTTCCAGGATTTTCCCAAACTTGATTCTGTTTTTACCAGCTTAATCATTGCTTTAGTGGAAACCATTTTGGAGTTTCCTACTCTGTTATTTTCAGTGACATCACCCCCAAAAGGTAACTTTTATATGATTAATTAAAAAAGAAGAAAAAAAAAAAAGAAATGTTAAGAAGAAAAGACAATAAGGGCATTTTGGTGGATGTACCAATTAGAATGATTTTTGAAATTGTCAGCCTCTGGAGTGAGGAAATATGCCATCCCAGACAAGAAGTCTATGTGGTTGGTATTGAGAACTAGGTACATGGGTACTGAAGACTACCCTATGATGTTCAGAAATAGAATGGGGCATTGTGGAGGTTAACAAAAATTATTAAGGGCACACATTTCTACAGTCAGCATGTAATTTAAACTCTGAGTTATACGGGTGATTTGTTCTTTCTGTGTTTTATTATCTTGACAAAATCAAATTAAGGTAAATCCAATTCTTCCAAAATAGTTTTTTCCCCCAAATCTTATATATCTTATGCTTTCTTCTCTGTCTCTCTTTCTCAGCTATGAGATTCTGCTTCTAAATTAGATTAGAGCCTATGTGAGCAAACAAACTGAAACGCTATTGACCTTTGGTTATATTCATTTCTCCTTGTGAGGTTATCTAACCTTTTTAGTTCTAAACAGTCACTGTGTCCAACTCAGCTCATCTGCAATATTTAATAAACAGTGCTAACATGCAATGTATTTTCACTTTTTGTAGAAAATGAATTTAAATGTAAAAGCACTTATTAAGTAAGAAGAGTTTATTATTACCTGCCAAATAACAATCGTAAAGGATGACCATGTTTAAAGTTTTATTACTGACTTGCTTTTCTCATTATTAAGCTACACCTTTCCTATGCAATACTGAGTTATATAGTTATTCCAACTAGAAGATGTTGAACAAAGGGATGTCACTTGGGTAGTTTTTGCTTTAGAAGTTCTTTTGGTTCAGGGTTAGCAATAGCATAGATTACTCACAGCCTGTTCTTTGGATGTACAAAGGTAGGACAGTTCAAACAGTTTTGAAGTTTTTTTTTTTTTAATTTACACCCTGAAAAGGAAATGTTACTGGGGTAAAGAGAGACATTTCATGAATACTTGTGTCAGCACAGGAGCATGTTATTTTAGAGGACAAACATTTAAGAGTTTTTTTGTTGTAAGATGAAGCTACACTGAGCTTTTTTTTTTAATACCATAAAAAACAGATGAAGAGAAGATGCCTCTCTTAATTCTAATATTTTTCCTTTTTCTGTGGTGCTTCCCAGGAGTCAGGTTTAGAGCTGAGTCTCCTGCTACATTGCCTTGTTATTAATGATTCTACTTTCTCAGTGGTCCAGATGGAGCTATAATCATTTTCTTCCTGTTGGTCTTCAGCTCAGTGAGAAGATGAGTGAAATAGATATATCTGTCCTCAAATGGGCAACAATTCCTCACCTTCCTCTTGTGCCCCAGTTTCTCTCTGTCAAAAGGAAGGATTTTTGTTTTCGTTTAGTGCAAAAGAAGGAAAAGAAATTTTGTCCTTGTTGAATATGTTAGTCCAGAGTAAAGCCAGTTACCCTGTCGTATTAGATGGCTGGGAGTAGAGAGCAATATTTAAACATTCGCTGAGTGATGCAGTACTTCCTAAGAACAGGAGGCAAGGACATCCAGGGCATTGTATTAAATAATTTTCTTTTGTATTCAGAATTTGAGAAAAAATACTTTCCCAAAGTTCTGGACACACAATGGCTTCCAAGTCTCTGTGCTTTTGAAGTATAAATAGTACAGTAACTATTGGGATCCTTGTTCTATGAAACCTGTGATTCAAAAGTGGGATATGGACTCTTATAAAATTACAACTAATGGGCCTAATTGATATTCAATGTACATGAAATCACCAACAGCATCCTGATTGTCTTAAATTGATTTAGGCCTTATCAAAAACATAAAATTGGGTTAAATCAAAAAGCTTTGAGTTTTGACAGTAAAGGTTTTACCTATCAGGAGAAAATAAAGATACTAAAATGCTTTTTTTTTTTTTTGGCCAATGTGCCAGTTATAACTATTATTGCAGTAATAATATCTGTAAGAATTGTGGTGTAAGATGGAGTTTTTTGGGTATCCTTGAGAATGTACAGAAACAAAATAATAAGGTCATCTCCTTTAACTGTAAGCTCAAGTCACAGTCTGAAAAGCCAGAGTTTATCTACAACAACTTCAAGCTGTTGTAGAGGCCACACTAGCACTTGGGCCTTATGGTCCAGCAGATCCGATGGTATTTGAAATGTTTATGGCAAGTGGAGATGCTGTATGGAATCTCTGACAAGCACTAATAGAAGAATCATAGCTCAGTGTTCTAGGATTTTGGAGAAAATCTATGCTGTCTCTTATAGCTGTTTTGAGAAAGAGCCACTGAATTACTACTGGGCCTTGATAGCAATTGAATTCTTAACCATGGGACATCCATCCATGTGGCCTGAGCTTTCCGTCATAAGCTGGGCGTTGTCTGACACATTTGGCCATAAATTTGGGCATGCTCATCATTAATACATCATAAAATGAAAATGGTCTACAAGAGTTTGAACTCAGATAGGTCCTGAAAGTATGAGTGATTTGCATATGCTGGTACCACTCAAAAGTGGGCAGCTATAGTGCAGGCGTACCTTGGAGATACTGTAAGTTCAGTTCCAGACCACCACAACAAAGTAAAAATCGCAATAAAGCTAGCCACACAAATTTTTGAGTTTCTCAATGCATACAAAAGCTATGTTTATACCTCATTGTAGTCTATTAAGTGTGTAATAGCATTATGTCTAAAAAAAAGTACATACCTTAACTAAAAAATACGTTATTGCTAAAAAATGCTAACCATTATCTGAGCCTTCAGCGAGTCATAATCTTTTTTCAATAGTAACATCAAAGATCACTGATCACAGATCACCGTAACAAATAGAACAATAATAATAAAAGTTTGAAATATTGCAAGAACTATCAAGATGTGACACAGAGACATGAAGCAAGCTCATGCTGTTGGGAAAATGGCGCTGATAGACTTGCTCAGTGCAGTATTGCTACAAACGTTCAATTTATAAAAAATGCAGTAAAGCGAAGTGCAATAAAATGATGTATGCCTATACTACAGCTCCTCTCAGGGGTGTTCTCTGAATGACAGTAGTGAAGAGTTCCTCCCAGTTGAAAAAACTTCAAGCAATACATATGGTTGTCCACTATGCCTAGAATGAAGGATAGCTAGAGGTAAAGATTTTCATTAACTTATGCATAATTGCTAATGATCTGTCTGGATGGTCAGGGACTTGAAAGAAACATGATCTGATAGTCAGCAATAGGTAAATCTGGGGAAGAGGTGGATGGACCTCTCAGAATGGGCACAGATTGTGAAGGTATTTGTGACCCATGTGAATGATGATCAAAGTTCATCTACTCCAGAGGAGGTTCTTAATAATCAGGTGGACAGAATGATCCATTTTGTGGATAGCCTTTTTCACCACCATGTAATAAGTTGGTCTTTCCCCATAATTTATCAGCCAGAAGTTACAGCATTAATAGATATATGGAATGGCTTACTGAGGACTCAGTTTCAGTGCCAGTTGGGAGAGAACACCATGAGATGAGGTTCTGTTATACAGGATGAGTAGATACTTGGAAGCAGAGACCAATATATGATGCTATCCCTGCCAGAGCGAAAAGACATGGACCTGGGAGTCAAGGGATGGCCATGAAAGTGGATTTTCTCACTATTATACCCAATAAACCTCTTGCAGAATATTTTCTTCCAGTCCCAACCACCTTGAAGTGTGCTGGTTTGGAAATCTTAGTCTCTAAACCAGGCATGCTTCAACTATGGGACACCAGATGGTTCCATTGAATTGGAAGGTGTGACTGCTACCTGGCCCATTTGGGATCTTTATGGCACTGAATCAATAGACAGAAATAGGTGTTATTGTACTTGTTGGAATGCTTTATCCAAATTGCCAAAGGGGAATTGGGTTGCTGCTACACAGTGGTGATATACAGGACTAAATCTGAAAACCAGAGGATCTGTTATGGTGTTTCCTAGTACTTCCATGCTCAGTGATAAAGGTTAATGAGAAACTATGGTAGTGAAAAACATTAAATGCGGCAGCTTAATTGAGAACTCAGGTCTTTCCAGAAAGATTTGCCTCACTCCAGCAGACAAAGAACCCTGACCAGCAGAAGCTCTAGCTGAAGGCAGGGGAAATATCAAATGGGTAG